>NC_090352.1:4187821-4487821 GCF_035084215.1 Heptranchias perlo
GAATTGAAATTTTTACTCTACATTTGGGACCAAAGACCAACTTTTTCACTGCATCTGAAGTTAACTATCAACTCTAGTACATTCAAATCAAGAAATATCATAGATAGCCACAATGTACAGGCAATTTCACAAACACTGCTCAAAGAACTTGTAATATGTACATATCTAGTTCAAATTTACAGTAGGCAATCAATTGGATGGTGATCTCTTTGTCCTTGTATAGTTTTTTTAATGCCATTTCCATTTCAACTTAGGCCTAAGTGAATGATAAAGAGTAGTTAAGAGAGTAAACCTGTGGTACATACAGTTAAGGAGTATTTCTCTTGCATGACGGAGAGACAAGACATCGTTCCCCTTCAGCTGCAGGTAACACCAGGAAAGGAGGTGCCCCTGCAACGCCCAGAGCAGATTGACGAGAACTGCTTCATTCTTCCCAATCGAGCTGTTTGCAACCATCAACTCGCACTGAAAGCAACAAGCACAAAAAAACCTTCAGCTCGTGTGCATTTTAAACCAAGCTGCTTCCATATTGCACCAAGACTCACCCCAGTAGCACCAACTCCTGATGAAAGGGTCTCAGCAGCCAACTGCAACCTGGAAGTAAACATACCAGAACTTGCTGAGGCTGGTGGCCGGGGAGACCCAGTAGAAATGGGTTTTCCCCGTTGCTGGCCTGAGCAATTCCTGGCAGCAAGGCCCCGGGAGCAGGCGCCAATTGCAAGGGCCTTAGTCTCATAAAAACAGCAAGAGTGGGACAACAAAACAAAGTACAGAAATTCTGACCACTCATGCAAAACTTTCATAAACTTCAGAGGTGTTCTGTAAATAATTAAAGCAATTTGCACTATAATATTTGCAACCCACCCCATTTCTGAAAGGAGCCTGGAGTCTAATCAAATTTAAAAAGCAACATGACCCTGTTCCTCATTAAATCAATCATTCAGGTTTGCATGGCACCAACTACAGCTTTACAGATAGTTCTTCATGCCTGATGCTTTTCTGAAATTATAGACACTTTTTCATGATGCAGCTACAAGTGTGAATGTACACCTTTTGAGTACACATACACAAACAAATTAAACTACATATGAAATTATGGTGCATTCATCTTCCTGAATACAAAATTGGATTGACGACAGAAGATAGAGGGTGGTTGTAGGGTTGTGTTTCAAACTGGAGGCCTGTGACCAGCGGTGTGCCTCAGGGATCGGTGCTGGGTCCGCTGTTATTTGTTATTTATATTAATGATTTGGATGAGAATTTAGGAGGCATGGTTAGTAAGTTTGCAGATGACACCAAGGTTGGTGGCATTGTGGACAGTGAAGAAGGTTATCTAGGATTGCAACGGGATCTTGATAAATTGGGCCAGTGGGCCGATGAATGGCAGATGGAGTTTAATTTAGATAAATGTGAGGTGATGCATTTTGGTAGATCGAATCGGGCCAGGACCTACTCCGTTAATGGTAGGGCGTTGGGGAGAGTTATAGAACAAAGAGATCTAGGAGTACAGGTTCATAGCTCCTTGAAAGTGGAGTCACAGGTGAATAGGGTGGTGAAGAAGGCATTCAGCATGCTTGGTTTCATTGGTCAGAACATTGAATACAGGAGTTGGGATGTCTTATTGAAGTTGTACAAGACATTAGTAAGGCCACACTTGGAGTACTGTGTACAGTTCTGGTCACCCTATTATAGAAAGGATATTATTAAACTAGAAAGAGTGCAGAAAAGATTTACTAGGGTGCTACCGGGACTTGATGGTTTGACTTATAGGGAGAGGTTGGATAGACTGAGGCTTTTTCCCCTGGAGAGTAGGAGGTTAAGGGGTGATCTTATAGAAGTCTATAAAATAATGAGGGGCATAGGTAAGGTAGATAGTCAAAATCTTTTCCCAAAGGTAGGGGAGTCTATAACGAGGGGGCATAGATTTAAGGTGAGAGGGGAGAGATACAAAAGGGTCCAGAGGGGCAATTTTTTCACTCGAAGGGTGTTGAGTGTCTGGAACGAGCTGCCAGAGGCAGTAGTAGAGGCGGGTACAATTTTGTCTTTTAAAAAACATTTGGACAGTTACATGGGTAAGATGGGTATAGAGGGATATGGGCCAAGTGCAGGCAACTGGGACTAGCTTAGTGGTATAAACTGGGCGACATGGACATGTTGGGCCGAAGGGCCTGTTTCCATGTTGTAAACTTCTATGATTCTATGAATACGACCCCAGATCCCATCAGCAAATCTTCCCATGATGGAATTATGGCAGAGCAGCAATTTTTCCTTTTATGGAGAAACTCAGAGTTGAACTCTATCCAATACAAAATCAGATACGGAAATAACGCAAAGAAAAACCTGCCCAAAAGGAGAATGCACCATGAGCCAGATTTTGCTTTAGCAGGGCATTTAACAGCATCTGCCGTTAGTTAGACTTGCCCCCGCACCCTTCAGCTCAAAACATTTTTGCCCACTAAGCTGCTGAAAGTGTGAGCTGATAATAGGGCAGCGAGGGAAACAGGGCATCTGGGACCTGAGTGAACGGGGCAAGCAACTGGGTATCTCCTTAAACAATCAGATTGAAGGATTGGGAAATAAACTGCAGAAGGACTGAGAAGGAAGTGTAAATTAGAGTGGGTGAATTCAATGTCAAATCAGGTACAGAAAGAGAAATAAAGAAAGGGAAAGAAAGATTGGATTAAGAGAGAAAAAAATGACAGAAGTAAAAAAGGTGTAAATATTTTAAATTTGACATTTATTAAATCTCCAACAATTAAAACCTGAAAGAATGAGACTCCACAATTGTAATAGTTAATTTTCAGTGCCAAAGAGGTTGATTGGCAGTAATTAACAATCATCACATCGTTAAAAGGGCACTTGCGCTTGAAATGACAAGTCTTAACTTTCAGTGGCCAGTTTAATTCGTATGTACTGTGCAAATACTGCAGCTTCACACCATTCCATGCCCGTCAATGGTGAGGCAGACAGCAAGATGCCGTTTTCGAGACGCTAACGAGGGAGTGGCACAATTCGGACAGCAACTTTTGGATATTGGCATTTAACCACGCATCTACTCCTTGCCTGAAGTTGCTGTACCGTTTATGTATGAATAACGGTGAGCATCATTAGCCTCACCGTTACTCTGACAGCAAAATCTGACCCCGTCAATATCCAGTACTAATCAACAAAACCATTTAAACAAATTAATACACTGGAGCCTGCCTTTCAAAAGGGCTGTATGAAAAAATATAATCTCTCCAAATAAAAATGTTTTAAATAATGTTTTATCCACAGGGTACCAAAAATACTACCACCTACCAGAGAACTGCTTATGTTGCAATCGCACATTAGGTTTGGCATTTAAATAGAAAGTTTTGTTGCTACTAATTACTGCACATTTTAAAGCAGCTTTCATGCAAAATTTTATTTTAGGGAGTTCTTCTTAAAATAAAGCCTTATTTTATAGTGTCATAGTAGGCACAGCACAAGAGGAGGCAATTCGGCCCATCATGCCTGTGCTGGATCTTTGAAAGAGCGATCCAATTAGTCCCATTCCCCTGTTCTTTCCCCATGGCCCTGTAAATGTTAACCCCATCAAGTATTTTACCAATTTCCTTTTGAAATTTACTACTGAATCTGCTTCCACCACCCTTTGAGGCAGCGCATTCCAGATCATTACAACTCGCTGCGTAAATAAACGTTTCCTCTTGTCGCCTCTGGCTCTGCCGATCACCTTAATTCTGTGTCCTCTGGTTGCCGACCCTTCTGCCACTGGAAACAATTTCTCCTTATTTATCCTGTCAAAACCGTTCATGATTTTGAACACCTCTCGCAAGTTTCCCCTTAACCCTTCTCTGTTCTAAAGAGGCCATAATAACATAAGAAATAGGAGCAGGAGTAGGCCATACAGCCCCTTGAGCCTGCTCCACCATTCAATAAGATCATGGCCGATCTTCTACCTCAATTCCACTTTCCCGCCCTATCCCCATGTCCCTTGATTCCCTTAGTGTCCAAAAATCTATCGATCTGTCTTGAATATACTCAGCCACTGAGCATCCACAACCCTCCGGGGTAGAGAATTCCAAAGATTCACAACCCTCAGTGAAGAAAATTTTCCTCATCTCGGTCCTAAATGGCCGACCCCTTATCTTAAGACGATGTCCCCTAGTTCTAGACCCTCCAGCCCGGGGAAACAGCCTCTCCCCTGTCAAGCCTGCTAAGGATTTTATACGTTTCAATGAAATCACCACTCATTCTTCTAAACTCGAGAATATAGACCCATTCTACTCAATCTCTTCTCATATTCCAGGAATCAATCTAGTGAAGCTTTGTTGCAACCCCTCTAAGGCAAGTATATCCTGCCTTAGGTAAAGAGACCAAAACTGTACACAGTGCTCCAGGTGTGGTCTCACCAGAGCCCTATATAATTGCAGCAAGACCTCCTTAGGCTTATACACCAACCCCCTTGCGGGCACACCATTTGCCTTCCTAATTGCTTGCTGTACCTGCATGTTAACTTTCTGTGATTCATATACAAAGACAGCCAAATCCCTCTGACTACCAACATTTCTTAGTCTCTCACCTTTTTAAAAAAAAAAATTCTGCTTTTCTATTCTATTCCTACCAAAGTGGATAATTTCACATTTCCCCACATTATACTCCATCTGCCACCTTCTCACTCACTCACTGAACCTGTCTATATCCCTTTACAGCCTCTTTGCATCCTCCTCACAGCTTATTTTCCCACCTAGCTTTGTAGCGTCAGCAAACTTAGATACATTATACTCGGTCCCGTCATCTAAGTCATTAATATAGATTGTAAACAGCTGAGGCTCAAGCCTTGCGGCACCCCACTAGTTACAGCCTGCCAACCTGAAAACGGCCCGTTTATTCCTACTCTCTCTTTTCTATCTATTAACAAATCCCCAATCCATGCAAATATATTATCCCCAATCCCATCAGCCTTAATCTTGTGCAACAACTGCTTGTGTGGCACTTTATCGAGTGCCCCCAACCTCAGCTTCTCCAGTCTCTCCACATAACTGAAGTCCCTCATCCCTCATCTGCACCCTCTCTAAGGCCTTGTCATCCTTCCTAAATTGTGTTGCCCAGAATTGAACACAATACTCCAGCTGAGGTTTAGACCAGTGTTTTATAAAGGTTTAGCATAAATTCCTTGCTTTTGTACTCTTATGCCTCTATTAATAAAGCGCAGGATCCCATCTGCTTTCTTAAAAGCCTTTTCAACTTGTCCAGCTACCTTGAAAGATTTGTGCACAGACACCCCCAGGTCTCTCTGTTCCTGCACACTCTTTAAAATTGTACCTTTAGTTTATATTGCCTCTCCTCATTCTTACCACCAAAAGGTATCACTTCACACTTCTCTGCATTAAATTTCATCTGCCATGTGTCCGCCCATTTCACCAGTCTGTCTATGTCCTTCTGAAGTTTGTTACTATCCTCCACATTGTTTACTACATTTCAGAGTTTCATGTCATCTGCAAACTTTGAAATTGTACCCTCTATACCCAAGTCCAGGTAATTATTATATATCAAATAGAGCAGTGTCCTAATGTTGACCCCTGGGGAACATCACTGTATACTTCCCTCCAGTCTGAAAAACAACCGTTTACCACTACTCTCTGCTTTCTGTCCGTTAAATCAATTTTGTATCCACGCTACCACTGTCCCTTTAATCCCATGGGTTTTAATTTTGCTAACAAGTCTTATCAAATGCCTTTTGAAAGTCCACATACACAATATCAACCGCACTACCCTCATCCACCCTCTCCGTTACTTCATCAAAGAACTCAATCAAGTTAGTCAAACACAATTTTCCATTAACAAATCCGTGCTGACTTTCATTTATTAGCCCATCATTTTCCAAGTACCAATTTATTTTGTCCCAGATTATTGTCTCTAAAAGTTTCCCCACCACCATTAGGCTGACTGGCCTGTAATTGCCAGGTTTATCCCTCTCCCCCTTTTTTGAACAGGGGTGTAACATTTGCAATCCTCTAGTCCTCCGGCACCACCCCCATATCTAAGGAGGATTGGAAGATTGTGGCCAGAGCCTCCGCAATTTCCACCCTTACTTCCCTCAGTAACCGAGGATGCATCCCATCCGGACTGGGTGACTTTTCTACTTTGAGTACTGCCAATCTTTTAAGTACCTCCTCTTTATCTATTTTTATCCTATCCAATATCGCTACTACCTCCTCCTTTACTGCTACAATGGCAGCATCCTCTTCTCCAGTGAAGATGGATGCAAAGTGATCATTTAGTACCTCAGCCATGCCCTCTGTCTCCACAAGATGATTTTTTTTTTGTCCCTTATCGGTCTTTGAAATAAAAGACTTTTATTTTAGCTGCTAATCTAGTCTCATACTCTTCCTTTGCCCCTCTTACTCCTTTTTTTTTTTAAGATCACCTCTGTATTTTCTTTATTCAGGCAGTTCTCTACTGTATTATGAACCTTACATTCATTATATGCCTCCTTTTTCTGTTTCAATTTACTCTCTTATACCCTTAGTCATCCAGGAAGCTCCAGCTTTGGATGCCTTTCCTTTTCCCCCACATAGGAATGTGTCTACTCTGTACCCGAACCAACTCCTCCTTGAAGGCCTCCCATTGTTCAATTACTATTTTGTCCACCAATTTTTGATTCCAATCCACCTGGGCAGGACACTTTTTTAAACTCAACTGAAATTAACCCTCCTCCAGTTAAGTATTTTCACATTTGATTGTTCCTAGGCCTTTTCCATAACTATTCTAAACCTGATGATATTTTGATCACTGTTCCCCCAATACTCCCCCACTGAAACATGCTCCACTTGCCCCTACTTCATTCCCCAGAACTAGATCCAGCACTGTTTCCTTTCTCATTGGGCTGGAAACATAAATGTTCCAGAAAGTTCTCAAACACATTTCAGGAATTCCTCCCCCTCTTTGCCTTTTACACTGTTACTGTCCCAGCCTACATAGGGATAACCGAAGTCCCCCATTATCACTACTCGAAAGTTCTTGCATCTTTCTGTAATTTGCCTGCAAATTTGCTCCTCTATCTCCTTCCCACTATTTAGTGACCTATAGTACACACCCAGCAGCACAATAGCTCCTCTATTGTTCCTCAATTCTAACCAAATAGATTCTATCTTTAACCCCTCAACTACATCATCCCTTTGCAGTGCTAAAATGGTTTCTTTGATCAATACTGCCACCACCGCAACACACCCCCCACCCTCCATTTTTTCCTTCCCTATCTTTCCTGAATACCTGGTAGCCAGGAATATTAAGTACCCATTCCTCCCCTTTTTTGAGCCACGTCTCTGTTATTGCCACTATATCATAGTCCCAATTGGGGACATGAGCCTGCAGCTCACCAACCTTATTTACCACACTATGTTTACACACATGCACTCAAAACTCATCTTTCAAAGCTTTAAGATTTAAAATAAAATTGAACATAGTAATCAGAAATTTATCAAACATGCCTAATTTTCCTCACAAAAAGTTTAGCTTTACCTCAGGGCCCATCAGACGCTGATTGAAGAGTCTAAACTTAACCTTGTTTTGGAGCATTGCAATGCCTTAATTCAGGAATGAAAGGCAAATGTGCATTAGTAAACTGTTTGGGATCTGGTAATGAAATGACTACCTCCTTTATAAAGCCTCTTGCTGAAGTATATTCAAGTCAACCAGAATCATATGTCTATCAAAGGAAACCCTTGAAAATGAAGTACAGTACACACTTTTCCTATTTGAAGTCGTTGTACTCAGAACCTATTCCCTTGCCTCCCCACATGCATTAACTCATGCATTGAGTTAAGCATTGTGTCATCAGGAAGGATGGAGCAGTCTTGCACCTGGTTTTGGTGGACTTCCTTCTCCTGATTTATTTC
This sequence comes from Heptranchias perlo, assembly GCF_035084215.1. Taxonomy (NCBI): domain Eukaryota; kingdom Metazoa; phylum Chordata; class Chondrichthyes; order Hexanchiformes; family Hexanchidae; genus Heptranchias; species Heptranchias perlo. Next base: position 4,195,705 of record NC_090352.1, read on the forward strand.
CATCTCTGCTAGCTCATGCCTACCAATATAGTACAGGGAGTACCAAAGAATGACAGAAGCCCTTTTTAATTCTTTGAACATTGCCACTTCTGGGATCTAACGACACAAATCAATAAAGCAATTTGAAACAGCCTTAATGGACGATGAGCTTCATTAAATTGGACCTACTTTGCTTTACTGACAGCTCAAAAAGCACGCTGGCTTTTCGCAGAAGAAAAACCACCCTGTTTCAATGACCAACATCAAGCAAGTGAGGGATATCCATTTCCTTTGTTCTTCAACCGCCAACACAATTGCACATTGCCGCCATTAGACAGTATACTGTGAGCACACTTTCAACAGTGGATATAAGAAATAGGAACAGGAGTAGGCCATACGGCACCTTGTGCCTGCTCCGCCATTCAATCAGATCATGGCTGATCTTTGACCTCAACTCCACTTTCCCACCCGATCCCCATATCCCTTGATTCCCTATAAATCAGAATCTTCACTGATGCAGAGGTATAGATGACCTGAAGCACGTCCACTAAATGATAGACTCCTCTTCCCATATTATGAGCACAAGCTTTTCCTTAAAATAAGCAGAATTGGGCTTTGAGGACAATTCGCAAGCCCTATGAAGAGTCAGTCAGCGCCCACTTCACCCAATGCTAGGTAGAGGCAATGACCCAATGGTCAAGGTTTCAGAAAGGGCCAGGCTCTCTCTGCAGTGAGGAGAGATGTCCTGGTCCAGTGTTGCAATTTCCTGGAGTGCATAATCAAAATCTCTTGGTTCTATTTTGATTTTTAAATATATAGTCAACACAATTTGAGAGCGCCTAGACTGAGCATGCTAAAAGAAATGACATCGCTTTGCTATTAACATTTATTCAACTGGTAGCTTGTGGAATGGGAAACATCAGTTTCTACCTGTAACATTGTAATGAGAATCAAACTAACACCAACAAAAATAAAACTCTTGACATCATAAGGGATGGGCTTATCATAAAGTATCAGTAGAATTACTCATGGCTATGTCTAAGAGAAGAAAATTTAAAACTGATCCAAAATATGCTTTCACTTTGGGCTTCACCAACTTCACGGACTGATGAACACAGTGATGATTATAGAAAGTGAAGGAGAATTTTTTTTGTGCATTAAAAAAATGTTCAATCCCCTCAAAAGATTGGAGGGAACAAACATTGATTTGGCTTTATTATGAAAAGGGTATAACGACAGTACCAAACAAGCTCAGACAGATATATTTCTGAGTCGTGACTCAGCCGACTCACATTTCTGTTTTTATTTCACATTTCTTCTGCAGAATTATGCAGGTTTGTATTCTCACTATGCCACAACACTAACTGTTGATTGCATAATGACTCAAAACTGGTTTACCCATTCAGTTTTTCAATATCCAATGCAAACACAGCTTCAAAATATTATCTTACCATACTGTATTTTTACAAACCATACAAGCTTGTGTGTGTTTGCCAAAAACAAGGTCTGGATCCAATTCAAAGTTTTAGTTGTCTCAAAATGTTGTGCAATAGCCATTACATGCTGAGTGCACTGGATACAGCAAAAGCTGTGGGCCCCGACAACAGTGGTGAAGACTTGTGCTCCAGAACTAGCCACGCCTCTAGCCAAGCTGTTTCAGTACAGCTACAACACTGTCATCTACCCGACAAAATGGAAAATTGCCCACGTACGTCCTGTCCACAAAAAGCAGGACAAATCCAATCCAGCCAATTACCGCCCCATCAGTCTGCTCTCAATCATCAGCAAAGTGATGGAAGATGTCGACAGTGCTACCAAGCGGCACTTACTCACCAATAACCTGCTCACCAATGCTCAGTTTGGGTTCTGCCAAGACCACTCGGCTCCAGACCTCATTACAGCCTTGGTACAAACATGGACAAAAGAGGGGAGAGTGACTGCCCTTGACATCAAGGCAGCATTTGACCGAGTGTGGCATCAAGGAGCCCTAGTAAAATTGAAGTCATTGGGAATCAGGGGGAAAGCTCTCCAGTGGCAGAAATCATAGCTAGCACAAAGGAAGATGGTAGTGGTTGTTGGAGGCCAATCATCTCAGCCCCAGGACATCACAGTAGGAGTTCATCAGGGCAATGTCCTAGGCCCAACCATCTTAACATAGAAACATTGAAAATAGGAGCAAGAGTAGGCCATTCGGCCCTGCTCCACCATTCAAAATGATCATGGCTGATCGTCTAACTCAGTACCCTGTTCCTGCTTTTTCCCCATATCCCTGGATCCCTTTAGCATTAAGAAATATATCCATCTCCTTCTTGAATATCCTTCAATATATCTATCTCCTTCAGCTGTTTCATCAATGACCTTCCCTCCATCATAAGGTCAGAAGTGGGAATGTTTGCAGTGTTCAGCTCCATTCGCAACCCCTCAGATAATGAAGCAGTCCGTGCCCGCATGCAGCAAGACCTGGACAACATCCAGGCTTGGGCTGATATGTGAGAAGTAACATTCACGACACACAAGTGTCAGGCAATGACAATCTCCAACAAGAGAAAGCGGGAATATGGTGTTAAGATAGAGGATCAGCCATGATCATATTGAATGGCGGAGCAGGCTCGAAGGGCCGAATGGCCTACTCCTGCTCCTATTTTCTGTGTTTCTATGTCTAACCACCACCCATGACATTCAACAGCATCACCATCACCAAATCCCCCACCATCATCGGGGTTAAAAAAGGCCGCCAGACCTTTCAGGTGGAAGGACACAGGTTCTCGGAGGAAAACAAGTGGAAGGTCATATGCAATGTTATGCTAAATTCATTAAAATGAACAAACTTAGAAACTAGGTGAATTACAAATTCTGTCACCGTCTGTTTCTGAGTCACACTGAAATCCAAACAAACACTGACACAGGTTGGCCTTGCAATTTGGGTGACTAAGTATAATAATCATCGACACGGGTTAAACATTTGGTTTTGTAATACCTGGTTGGAATTAATTCAACAGAAAGGATGAGTCATTCTACTGATAGTACAAACCCATCCCTTATTTTTCTGAGAGTTCTGTTGGTGACATTATAGAACACTGAAGTCTTTTACCTGCAGTTCCACTTAAGAACCTCAGATTAACTGCACTGAATACCTGCAGCTACGGTTCCGCCATACAAGTGAGACAATGCCCCGGACCGGTATGAGGATGAGCACTTGGAAAAGTCTTCTCATCAAATGCAGTGAACAGGAACTGAGAAAGATCTGTCAAAGAGTAGACAAGGAATACAAAGAGGGCGGCCCGAAATACAGCCAAATAGAGCTGATCAACAAGATCATCGAGAACACCATCTCCACCAAGCAATTGCTATCCTACAAGGCTCTGTCAAAAAATCTGTTGTACAAGTATTTGAGAAATAATGGTGTTACTGTTGATTGGAAAATGCAAAGAAAAGAACTTGTGACCATCATACAAAAAAATTGGGCTACAAGTCAGACAAATGAATTACCAAGACTTCAGGACCATGAAAGGAGAGAATGCAAAAAAATATTGGAGCTCCTTCCTAAAGAATCAATCTCAAAACTATGCGCAGATTTACATATAACAAAGGATCAAATGGATGTGAAAATGACTTTATTGCGACAGATTCCACATGTAAGCTGGCTCCTAAATAAGAAGTTCGTAACCATTAGCATCTTGAATGATTATCTGATAGATGCAAAGGTGGCACCAAATAAGTCAGTGAGTAAAAGATTGATAGTTAAAGCAGTAATGGAACACATTAACTCGCAATATGAACAAAGGAGCTGCCAACAAACACTTGGCCTAAAGTATGCCATGGCTGGTCCCTCAAATGCAGCTTCAAACCAAGATGCACAAGGAACGGAGACACCACGTAGAAAGCTTAAACCTATGATGAAAATAAAGGAAACTGTTTATCTGTATCCACATGGATTCCTTAAGTAAAGGAAATTAGACAGCTCAAGATATTCTCCTGAATGAGCTTCGATATTCACAACTGGATTACTTTTCAGCAGAATTATTTTCCAGCAGACTTGCTCATAATATGGATTTTGACAGCAGTGGGATTGAAACTTGCGGGATTGGCAGGGGGTGGGGGTGGGGGAAGGATAATGAAATTACCAACTGGAGGTTGTCAATTAATTGTGGGCATTAGACGTATTTTCAAACATGCAAAACACTCTTCCAGTACCAAAAACACAGAGGAGGCTGCGGCCACTCAACTCTATTTTCTCCTCTTTCAGTCACAACTAATAACAATGTAAAAGTGGAGAGGTTTAACTTTGGCACATCTGGAATACTGTCAAGTTAGCTATTTGTATTAATCTTTAACTATTGTGTAATAAGAAGCAAAAGAATTGTTTAATTTCTCATTTACTCACTGTGTGCTGACGTTGAACTGGGTGCCCTAATGGTTAACAGGTAGGCTTTGTTTCTAAGTTTATACCGTGTGTGAAAATGCAAAATTTAATGAAAACAAAGGAATATTTTCCACGTCTCGTCTGGTTATAAATATTTCAAAAGGGACGAGACAGCCACCTCTCTTTTCACTACTACCTACCATCTCAGTTCTGAAGTACTTGGGTAATATAATTTTACATATTTGTAATTAAAAAAATAAGCTTAGAGCAAAAAATAATTGGGTACTGGAAGTTTTCATTATTTCACTATGTTAAAAAGTGATTTAAAAACTACACGCTGCGAAGCGATCAGTCACTGATTTCACAGCACTCACCCAAGCTGTCCCACAACTTCCCACACTTCTGGTGGGCGTGAAGTTCACTTCTTCATCCTCGCCCCTTTTTGCTACCACAACCACCTCCTCGAAAAACGTCAGGACAGATTTCACACATTATATAAACTGTTTCGTAACTTGGTTCATTACACATTTTGCCATTGCAAACTAATGAATCATTGATGGTCGTCACAATAACACAACCTGGGAATTTTGATTTGCTTTTACATTTTGTAGTGGAACCTTGCACCTTCTATTAGAGAACTGGGATAAATAACGGGGTTCAAGCTTTGAATATTTTAGAAGATTTAAAAAGTCATGTACTGTTTAGTTAGTGGTTTTTTTGTGATCTGTATTCCTGTATTGTTCATATAGTGGAATTTTTGATATCTGTATTCCTGCATCAAATTGGGGATCGAGTGGAATGTATTTTTTTAAAACTATCAGTATAATTAATAAAAGTGGTAATTGTGAACTAGTTCTATCGATATCTGTGATGACACAAATCTTCAAGAATAAACCATGACTAAAATATTGAGGCGTTGGAAGTGGAACATGGAACATGCCAAGTACACACCGTTCTGGAAAAAGATTACAATATCCTTTCAAAAGAACATTTTCCTTAAGTCACTTTAAAATTAAATCAGGTGCAGTTCCTCAATGCCAGAAACCACAGTCCATTTCAGTCCATCTACTCAGAAGATCCTGTGATAGCAGAGACTCCCCATAGGTTCTCTAAATGTTGGGTGAATGCACGTGGAAGAACCTCTCACACACAAATAGAAAACAAAATTGGTACAAAAACTGGGAGATTCTGAGAACAGTAAGTTTGCAGCAAAGCAATGCCAAAAGTATCCATTCTGAGCGGCGAAGATAAGGCAATAGCATGCATACCAGTCCGGGATGGCTTGCAGATGGCCACGAGCAATCCTCTACATGTTGACCCAAGAGGTGCTCACTACATTAGTGCAATCGTTTCTAACTTTCCCTGATGTGTTCAGAGATTAGCAGAGGTACAGAGTCGGCCATCTTTTGTGGACCAGTTATTGGGTTCAAGCCTAAAATCAGAAGACTTAAACATAACACATCAGAAACCCGATTCCATTCCAGTGCAGAACTCCTGCATGACTACAGAATATATTTATTAACATAGATTATATTAGCTACTCGTGAATTCCATGATTCACCATTCAATATGCAAACTTCAAAAAAGCAATGGATTTAACCAAAGTCGAAATCCCAAAGGAAACTACACAAATTTGCCTAGATTGACTAAACTCTTTCATCCTGTAAAAGCCTAGTGCCCTATGCACGTCAACTAAGTGACACTTCTTTTCAAAGGTGGCAGATATAATTTCCTAAGATAAGTGAAACTTCAAACAATCTTAGTCAAAAAGGAAGGATAAGGGAAGAACTGCCCTATCAAATCAGATACCAATGCCTTTCATCTATTACCAATGCAGTTCACTAGTTCTTTGCACTGAGATGAGAGGTAGCAAGGTGAAAAAAAACTAAGCTCCCAGCAACACATTAATTCTGAAGATTCTAACATTAACCTTTTAGAGAAGCAGATTCAAGTGTCACCTATGAACAGCCTCAGGAATGCAAGAATGCAATTTGCGGGTGCCCTTCATAAACCAGGACACACCATGGGGAACCCCTCACCCCACCACCCCCACCTACCCCCCTCACTGTTATTCCCAGCCAGGTGATAAAGATAGCAGCAAGGTGGACTCTCAGGTCTTCAGATCGTGCCCTCGAACCCCGCCTCCAGATAGTTCCATTTGTTGTCCGCAGGAACTGATTGCCTACAAGTGGAAGCGCATTTGTGTGACTCATTCATTCTAATGGAGTCTATAATTAAGGATAGGGTGACTGAACACCTCGAGAATTTTCAGTTAATCAGAGAGAGCCAGCATGGATTTGTGAAAGGTAGGTCGTGCCTGACAAACCTGATTGAATTTTTTGAAGAGGTGACTAAAGTAGTGGACAAGGGAATGTCAATGGATGTTATTTATATGGACTTCCAGAAGGCATTTGATAGGGTCCCACATAAGAGACTGTTAGCTAAGATAGAAGCCCATGGAATAGAGGGAAAAGTACAGACTTGGTTAGGAAGTTGGCTGAGCGAAAGGCGACAGAGAGTAGGGATAATGGGAAGGTACTCACATTGGCAGGATGTGACTAGTGGAGTCCCGCAGGGATCTGTCTTGGGGCCTCAATTATTCACAATATTTATTAACGACTTAGATGAAGGCATAGAAAGTCTCATATCTAAGTTTGCCGATGACACAAAGATTGGTGGCATTGTAAGCAGTGTAGATGAAAACATAAAATTACAATGGGATATTGATAGATTAGGTGAATGGGCAAAACTGTGGCAAATGGAATTCATTGTAGACAAATGTGAGGTCATCCACTTTGGATCAAAAAAGGATAGAACAGGGTACTTTCTAAATGGTAAAAAGTTAAAAACAGTGGATGTCCAAAGGGACTTAGGGGTTCAGGTACATAGATCGTTGAAGTGTCATGAACAGGTGCAGAAAATAATCAAGAAGGCAAATGGAATGTTGGCCTTTATATCTAGAGGACTGGAGTACAAGGGGGCAGAAGTTATGCTGCAGCTATACAAAATCCTGGTTAGACCGCACCTGGAGTACTGTGAGCAGTTCTGGGCACCGCACCTTCGGAAGGACATATTGGCCTTGGAGGGAGTGCAGCGTAGGTTTACTAGAATGATACCCGGACTTCAAGGGTTAAGTTACGAGGAGAGATTACACAAATTGGGGTTGTATTCTCTGGAGTTTCGAAGGTTAAGGGGTGATCTGATTGAAGTTTATAAGATATTAAGGGGAACAGATAGGGTGGATAGAGAGAAACTATTTCCGCTGGTTGGGGATTTTAGGAGTAGGGGGCAGAGTCTAAAAATTAGAGCCAGACCTTTCAGGAGCGAGATTAGAAAACATTTCTACACACAAAGGGTTGTAGAAGTTTGGAACTCTCTTCCGCAAACGGCAATTGATACTAGCTCAATTGCTAAATTTAAATCTGAGATAGATAGCTTTTTGGCAACCAAAGGTATTAAGGGATATGGGCCAAAGGCAGGTACATGGAGTTAGATCACAGATTAGCCATGATCTTATCAAATGGCGGAACAGGCACGAGGGGCTGAATAGCCTACTCCTGTTCCTATGTTCCTAATGCCTCCCTGCCCAACACCCTTCAATGTTGGGCAGATATGCCAATTCCATGGTTCTGTCACTCTACACCTTGGTAGCACTGTTGTGAATACAGCCTTTGAAATGGCTCAAGGCTAACCACAACGCTGAGTCATATGGAGGACCCCACACCCTATCCTGGAGATGAAAGCTAGTGACTGTGTCTGTAGTCATCTCCACTGGCTAGTTAACACACTAGCACAGTAACACCATCATTGGAGGGTGATATGTTGGTCTATGGCGGTTTCTCTGGACAGTGGATAACATGCAGAGTAAGACATTCATCTGTACCACCCTGGCCAGATGAACAATCATGCGTGAGGCACTTAACTAGGGTCCTTAAACTAGCTGATTACAGCACAATTCAAAGTTTCTACGAAAAAGTCGCACTTCAAATGTTGAAGCCAATGGAATTCACGAGTAGTTAAAAGAGAATATATGTATTGATGACAAATACATTCTGTGGAATGGAATCTGGTTTCTGACGTCTTCTGATTTAAGGCTTAAACGCAATAACTGGCCGACTCTTGACTACAGATGATGCTTGGCCTGGGGACACCGGGAGGCTAGCTAGGAATTTGAACTCTAATCTGCAGTCGATGGGCTGTGAGCATGTGAACCTATTCCAGGCCTCTCCGATATCACTAAGCCAGACTGCAGGAGCAGAGGAATTACACTCAATCAGACAAATTATGCACTAACCAGATTGCTGTCTCATAGGATGGCAACGGAAATAGAATCCCGGTCAGGCTGGTTGCTCCAAATTAGATTGAATCCATGTAAAATCAGGAGTTACTCTAAAATCTGCTTCAGAAGGTGAGGGTTGGACCGCTCAGTAAGTTACGCTGCAACATACTGCATTTCAGTTACCAATACCCGGTCGCTTGGAATGTAAGTGTGCAGCCGCGACAGACATAAGCTGCCATCAGATGTGATTAGTGGGCAGCACAAAATACCCGATTAGTACATGGCGACTGCAGGATAACAGGTCCACAGTATGAAGGGATTATTTCAATATCAGTTACTACTTATTTGAGCATGATGCAACTATCGCAATCAACAATTTACTATTTTGGTGGGGAGGAGGAGAGGTAGAACATCAAGATCATAGACAGAGACTATAAATTACACAAATAAGTAAAGGCCAATGTACTATTTGCCCTATTCCAATTTTTTTTTAAGCTTGACTAATAAGACTTTTTAAATACAGGCAAATTTCTGCTTTCATTAAGGACTGATCTCAAGTTAGGAAAGCAATTACCATTTCTATACAACAATCAGACTAAAATGATGGCAGCTTCATGTTATAAATTACTAGCCTCTCCCTAAAACTCTATTATTGGGTCCAGGTGATCAAAATCAGCAAATAATTCATTCGTTCACTCAGTTTGGGAGCACAGACAATGAACTTCTTACCTCTCGTGTTGCTACTAACAGCAAGGTATCCATGACCATCATTACTGGGTTAATGTCAAACTCTGCAGGAACCCCCTTCTGCGGCAACTGAAGCAGCCCACTTGGATCCCGATTGCTATACCAGAAAACAAAGAACAATAATCAAAACTGTAGGACTCGTCTAGGCTTGCAAAACAACTTAAATCTGTAATTATAATGTACAAATGGGCATCAAAAAAATACTATATAGGACACCTAAAAAAAAAATGGAGAAAATAAAATCCATTTGGAGGCACTGTACACACTCAGTTTTAGTTGTTTCTTATGCCTTTGGTCAAAGGACTCTGCTGACTCAAAGACTCATCCAGGCTGCCATAGCATCTTTCTCCTGCTAAGTATTATGGATAAATAATGTAAGAGACTCAGTTCCTGCATGGATCCCACCAGAACATTAATTAATTACTTTCCAATGTTGAGTAGGAGTTGGTGGGGGAGGGGGGAAAACAGGTTTAGAAGGGTGGAACAGGAAGAACGCCACTGGAATTCTGGAGCCGCAGTTAAACAATAGCAATTCAAGGCCATATCTACAACAGACCAACTCCAATGCATCGCGATCAGGACACACTGTCCCCGGAGTACATTAAATCACAATGTGGTTTCTGGGATTTTTTATTTAAAAACTGAGCATGAGGTTTTATTACCGACAATCCTAAAAAGGATTATGTTGGATAGAGTGAGTAATGTTCCATTTTTCAGGAATGGAAGGCAGCCAATAAAAAAAGTGTTACGTAGCCATTAGGAAAGAGCTCTAGAAAAATTCTTTATGGATCCATTTATAGATAAAAATGTATTAGTAATATATGCTTGGGGTTTTATTTTAGATTAACTAGCAGATCTCTCATGGCATTGCTCATGGTAAATTGGAGGATATGCTGTCCTATAAGGACGGGAGCATCATACTATGTATACAATAATACAGCGTATTATTCTGCTATGGTGGACTGAGGTGTAACTGGTGTGTCCAATTAAGGGCAAAAATGTGATGTCAGTTAGAAGCTAACTGGTTATAGGCAGCTTCTGAGGTCAGTTAGAGGGTATTTTCTATTACTGCAGAAGTTTCTCTACAGATTGGAACATGCTCACAAATGCCCTGCTTATTCCCAAGGTCAGAAGAAACCAGCAGGAACTGGCTAGCTTTGGTTTTTTTTTTAAAAGAAGTGCTACACAGAAATATGTTTATGTGACAAAGTGGTGCCTGAACATCTCAAAGCCACAGTATGATATTGAGGACGAATCTACATCTTGAATATGAAATGAATGTCAGTAACTTGTGCAATGACGACACAATTTATATAGCGTCAATTTATATTGACGTAAAGAACACCCCAAGGCATTTCACAGATAGGCATAAGGAAAGTGGACACCAAGCCAAGGGGGAGATTAGAAGGCTTGGGCAAAGAGATGGTTTTGACAAGAGGAGAGGTGGAGAGATTTAGGGAATTACTTCCATTGCATTAAATTTAAAATCCTCAGTCTAAACTTTAAATGACCTCACCCCACCAGATCTATGCAACCTGCTCCAGCCCCAGTTAAGCAACAGCAGTCCAAGCCCATATCAACAACAGAGCAACTCTAATATATTCAGCATTGCAGTTAGAACACTCTGTAAATGGAGTACAGGGCAATGGGCGAGTGGGACAGGATATGTGCAGCAGTGATTTGCACAACTTGGAGTTTATGGAGGGTGGAAGTGAGTTATCAAGGAGGGCATTAGAGTAGTTCAGTCTAGAGGTGACGAAGCATGCTCAAGCGTTTCAGAAGTGAACAGGCAGAGGTGGCCAATATTGTGGAGGTGGAAGTAAACTATTTTTGTAGTGAAGAAGATATGAAATCTGAACCAAAACTCAGTCTGGTTGAGCCCGAGACAGCAGCCGGGGAGGGGGAAGGAATCGGTGACGAGGAATCAGAGTTTGTGGCGGGAGCCGAAGACAACAGCTTTAGTCTTCCCAGTGCTGAGCTGATGGAAACCTTCCAAAACCAGATATCGGACAAGTCTGACAGTACGTACGCAGTTGAGGAGTCAAGGGAAGTGGCGAAGAAGAAGTAGAGCCAGATGTCATCGGCACAGAAGGAAGCTGACCCCGTGTCTGTGGCTGATGTCACCGAGGGGCTGCCTGTTAATGAACAAGAGGGGGTAAAGATAGATATTTGGAGGACTCTGATCGATGGGGCGCGGGGGCGCGAGGGAAGACACAGCAGAGACAGCTGCACTGACAGTCTCTTTCTCGGGTTCCTCACACTCGGTACTTGGTGCTGGTGGAGGGGATGGAGAAACGGGGTTTAAGGAAACAGTTGATTGTAGAGAATAGGAGCCTTGGATTATCCCTGTTCCAGGGTGACCTTGGAATGGTGTGTGGCGTTGGATGACGAGAGCCAAGAAAAATAGTGCCCCTATTGGGATCAAAATAGATCTGGCAATGGATGGCTCATTCAGTTGTACGTCAGGTACACGCGAATTTGTGCCCCTCAGACTTGGAAACGAAAATGGCAGGGGGGGGTGCATCGGAGAACAGCAGTGATAGGAGGCAGTGATAGTTTTACTCGAGATGAGAGGGCTAAGCAAACTGACAGCAACCAAGAGGTTGCCATGAGTGGGGACCAGAGGCGGAGAATTTGGGAATTGAGAGTGAGAGCGCTCCAGAAGAGTTCTTTTTTGATGGGCAGATGATGAAAATAGTGTGTGTTGGAGGGTGACATAACATGTGTGGTGAGCGAAGATGACGAAGTTGTCAGAGGAAGCCTCATCAGAGATTGAGACCATGAGTACAGAGAGGCCACATGATATGGCGAGGTTCAGGAAGGTGGCCAAGGATTATTGGTAGAGGAGTTTATAGGAAAGAGATTGAGAAAGGACAGGAGGGTGGTGAATTCAAAAGGAGGGGAGTTAAGGTGAAGATTAACGTCACCGAGGATGAGGAGTTGTTTAGTGCAGCGGCAGATGGACAGCTTAGGGAGGATGGGGAAATGTGGCAACAAGAGGCAAGGATATTAAATAAAGGACACGAAGAGTGGAATAGGGAGAGCAGCGCAAAGGAGGAGATGATGCTGGCTGAGTTGGGAAGAGGCCGTGGTGCGATTTGGAGATCAGGGCCACGTCACCATTGCAGTTTGAACAGGGCTGATGTTGAAAGGCAAAGCCCAGGAGGGAGGCTTTGGAAAAATGAAGGAGACGCTGCCCGTAACCCATGCTTGATAAATTATTTCCCAAATATTTAAATTAAACTTATGGAGCTGCATAAACTAACAGCTAGGTTTTGGATAAATAAGCAGGGGGGCAATTTATCGAAAATCATCCTTCGGTATTTGGTGCATTACAATTTAATTTTTTCCCCTAACGTTTCTTTACATAAACAAAATTCCCTCCCAACTTCCCACCCCACCACAAACCTAATTTAGTTCCCTAGCAGCAGCCTCCCACAATTACAAATCCTCCTCCAGTTCAGCCCACTAATAGTTCTGGCCTTCACAGTTTCGATAACCTGCCGACAGGAGGAAGTAAACCAATTCAGACATTTTCCCGAGGCAGATGAACAGCATTAACACAGCTCAAATCAGGAACTCGAACTCTCTCTGGGAACTCTGGATGCAAACCCATATTTTGTTTCCTGACACTTTCATACTACAATGTTACAAAAATGCAATTAAGCATTATTCTCACTTACCAGTAGATCCTTCAATATACTATTAACAGATAAAACTTCAGAACTGTTACATTTTGTACTCTGCACATTTTGCACCGTCAACCTTGGACTCATGCCTCTATGTCAAATGGTTGTGAGTTCAAGCCCCCTCGAGACTTGAGGACATAATCCAGGCTGACACCCCACTGCAGTACTGAGGGAGTGCTGCATTGTCAGGAGTGCCGGCTTTCAGCTGAGACATTAAACCGAGGTCCCACCTGCCCTTTCAGGATGTAAAAAATCCCATGGCGTTATTCGAACAGCACGGGAGTTCTCCTGGTGTCTGGGCAATATTTAACCATCACTAAAAACATTATATGGTCATATCTTAAATCTGTTTGTGGAACCATGCTGTGTGCCAATGACTGCCTGGTTTCCCTACATCACAACAGTGACTACACTTCATTAGCTGTGAAGTGCTTTGGGACGGCCTAGAGTCATGAAAGGCGCGATATAAATTCAAGTCCTTTCATTCTTCTTTCTAGTCACCATACTTACTTGTTTTTAAAGTCCCATGCACCTCTGACTCACCTGAAGTAATGACACAGGGACTGGAACGTAATTGTAGCAGACTGAGGTTGAGACGGTTCAGTGATTGTTTCCTGCAAAAGTTAAAAGAACACAAGGTGGGGAACGGGCGTACAATCGGCTACGTAAGTTTCACTTTAACCAAGAGAAAGGAAAGCCTGACTGGGACACTGAATCTTACCATCATTTTAAAAAGCTGATTGCGCCGGGTCTGTACATCTGGAAAAAAGATGGCAGCTCCACTAAGGATGGTATTTACAGCTTCCTTCCTCAGCATCGTCCCGGAAACTGTGTCATATTCCGCATCGTCCACCACTGCTTGGAGAAGAGGCGATATTAAAAGGTGCACAGATTAGCAGCAACTCTACAAACCCAGCAGTGCCGAATACTGGGGCTTCAATATCCCACTATGTGCACAGCAGAATGCTACTGCGTGTACATCTCTACGGAGTGAAAGTTAACCTCTCATGTCCCCAATAGGTGTACACAGAGGAAAATACATCACCGACATTCACCTTACACTTATCAAAACACTTCTTTTAAGCCCAACGCGAAATACACGAAACTCAAACACCTAATGACGCCACCAGATCATCCTCACTCATTACCTTTACAAAGATACACGTAGAGATCCCGAGCAGATTCTGCATCGATAGGTTGCTTGCTCTCAGCGCCAGGCTGTTCTGTGCTCTGTGCTTTTGCAGGTTGATGAGATCCAGACAGTAATACCAAGCAATTCTGAAGCAGTTGCAATAAAAGAGTCTGTGCCAGGAGACAATCTAATTCTCGGCTGTAGGGAGAAAAAAAAAAGTTACATTTCCTATATTGCTCGTTACTGAGCTAAGATTGTTTTCCTGAAAGTTTGCACACAATCTATCACGAGAGCTAATGTTTTGCCATTTTTATTTGAGCTCTTTTCCTCCAAATTCCCTTTTCTTTTTATAGCTAAGGGCATGGGGAAGAGACAGAGTTATCACCTCTCATAGGAGTTATTAGGTGAATAAAAGACCAAGGTCCACCTAGTTCGTCTTCTACCATCCTGGTAGTCATATTGTTAGGATGTCTATTTTTGTTATAATATAGACTACTGTTGCAGTCCTGTGCCTACAAACCAAGGATGAATTCTTGGAGTCAAACACTTGCTGTTTATTAAAGATTAAACGTTAAATACCCACGACCGACACAGAGATCACAAAAGATGCTTCGCCTCAGAAGATACACACATTGCAGCTCAACCCTCCAGATGTCTCCATTCTTCTTCTGCCGACCTATTGCTATGATGTTACCCCATTTATACTGTTTCTAGCTGCACCACTCCATTCCCCAATCCTCTACCCACTTTCGGTACCAGTCCCTATCGAGATGTTCCTAGGCCTGTTAAATATTATTGTTTGGGTTAGGAAGGCCTGAAAAGAGAATGGAGTCTCTGATTGTGATAAAGCTGGCCCAGAAGTAGGCTGCAGTTACCAGATATGTCTTCCTTTTTCCTCAACCAAGGACTCCCCTCCACTGTAGTCGACAGGGCCTTCGACCGTGTTCATCCCATTTCCCGCACTTCTGCCCTCACCCCTTCCCTTCCCTCCCCTCCCAGAATTAAGATGTGGAGATGCCGGTGATGGACTGGGGTTGACAATTGTAAACAATTTTACAACACCAAGTTATAGTCCAACAAATTTATTTTAAATTCCACAAGTTTTCAGAGGCTTCCTCCTTCGTCAGGTGAACGGCTTTCCACACCGTTCACCTGACGAAGGAGGAAGCCTCCGAAAGCTTGTGGAATTTAAAATAAATTTGTTGGACTATAACTTGGTGTTGTAAAATTGTTTACAATTCCCAGAATTAAGGTAGAGTCCCCCTTGTCCTCACCAGCCTCCACATTCAACATATCAGCCTCTGCCATTTCCGCCACCTCCAGTGACCATCCCACCACCAAACGCATCGTCCCCTCCCCTCCCAGCATTCCAAAGGGACCGTTCCCTCCGCTACACGCAGGTCCACTCTTCCATCACCCCCAACATCCGCTCTCCTTCCCAGGGCACCTTCCCTGCAGGAGATGCAACACCTGCACTTTCACCTCCTCCCTTCCCACCATCCAGGGCTCCAAACACTCCTTCCAGGTGAAGCAGTGATTTACTTGTAATTCTTTCAATTTAGTATACCGTATTTGCTGCTCACAGTGCAGTCTCCTCTACAGTGGGGAGATCAAACGCAGATTGGGTGATCGCTTTGCTGAACACCTCCGCTCAGTCCGCAAGTGTGACCCTAACCTGCCGGTCACTTGCCATTTTAATTCCCCGGCCCACTCTGACCTCCCTGTCCTCGGCCTCCAACACTGTTCCGATGAAGCTCAACGGAAGCTCGAGGAACAGCACCTCATCTTTCGATTAGGCACTTTACAACCTTCCAGACTCAACACTGATTTCAATAATTTCAGATCATAATCACCGTTCCCATTTTTTCGGACATCGGGTGCTGGTAATAGTTCTGCTGTTGCCCATTTACAGCTCCTCTAGACCCATCTTTTGTTTCAGGCAGATGCTGCCTGACTTGCTGAGTATTCCCAGCATTTTCTGTTTTTATTTCCGATTTCCAGCATTCGCAGTATTTTCCTTTTGATGCTGTTACCCTTTGTGCAGACATTGTACTGTTAGTTGCTTTTGCAATCTTGCATTCTAAGTTTTAACAACAGAATTAAAATGGAACCCAACGTAAGTGATTCCTTTCGTGTAAAATGGATGTTTTAACTATTTCTCAATCTTAATCGCTAACAGCATGGTACAACAATTATGCATCCTAATATGCAGCTTAGCATGACCAAATAACCTTCAAGGAAGCATAGGAGGAAAGTCTGGCTATTTCAGCCATCGATTTCTTTTCCCATCAGTGCTTCCTCCTCTTTCCCCCACTACTACCACAGAGTCCTGAGTCTGGGGGTGCACAAGCAGGAGTCCGTTTCACACCATGTTGGAAAACTCACCCCTGTGCCACCATGCTGCCTGCCATCTCTAGACTATTAAACCTTCTGTATCCATAGCAACCAATGAAAACAGACTGATGGCAAATCCTCAACACTACTGTTTAAAATATTTCACAACTTTAAGGATTTCAACTACACTGAAGAATGACCTGCACATTCCTTGTGCTAAGGTGGACGTGTTTACAAATTAAATGAGCCAAGAATCAATTGAATTTCATGGCTTAATATTCTGCTTGTATTTTGTTTCCAATCAAATCTTTTCTATACACCTATTTATTTCATTTATGCTAAATTGAACACTCATTCACCACCCCCTGAAAAACAACTTACAACTCCTACAAAGCATTTCACCAAAAGCTGGTTTATCAAAATTCCCATAAAATATATAAAATAATCAGAAGCATAGACAACCAAACACTATTAAAAAATGTCCCACCTTAAAGAAACGGGAACATTTTATCAGAACAGCTTCAAGTGATTTTAATTCCATTGCCCTGGTTTTCACAGCATGCTGGATCAGAATAGTGTGTGGATCATGCACAGGGCTGCACTGAGCCATGAAAAGTAGGGCGGTCCCAGATTCAATATCCAGTCTGGAGAGAATGTACACATTTGGTCTCAGTCCCCCTAGGCTAGTAAGAAGGGGGAGACTCTCTCACACACAGCTCTCCCTCAACAGAGTTGGGCTCTGCTGTGTCAGCCATGGCTCGGCAGTAGCACTCTCGCCTCTGAGTCAAAAGGTCATGGGTTCAAGTCCCACTCCAGAAACTTCAGCACAAAATCTAGGCTGACCCTCCAGTGCAATACTAAGGGAGCGCTGTAGTCGGAGGTGCCGTCTTTCGGATAAGGCATTAAACTGAGGCCCTGTCTGCCCTATCAAGTGGATGTAAAAGATCCCATGGCACCTTTCGAAGAAAAGGAGGGGAGATCCCCTGGTGACCTGGTCAATATTTATCCCTCAAGCAACACCACTAAAGCACATTATCTGGTCATTATCACATTGCTGTTTGAGAGACGTTGCTGTGCACAAATTGGCTGCCACATTTCCTACATTATAACAGTGACTATGCTTCAAAAATACTTCAATGGCTGTAAAGCACTTTGGGGTGTCCTGGGGTCATGCAAGTCTTTCTTCTTTCTTTCTGCTGGGACACAGACTCTGACCCACCTTCGAGCAAACAGCATTCCACCAGTTCCTGTCCAGGATCACACATGAAGAACGGCCACTTGGGTAAGATGCAGGTGCCAGCATCTTCACCTAAAGAACCTACACCAACATGAATTGCTGCCTCCAGCAGAAGTCAAGTAATGGGAATAAAGTCAGTGGGAAGAAAACAAAATACAGGCTTACTTTTGTCTGAATTTTTTGTAGAAGTTCCAGAAGAGCTGTAGGTTAAGGTCTGAAAAGTCCAGAAAAGGTTTCTGCTTTAACCTCCGCTCTCTCAATTCTGCCTACAGGTAAAGAAAGCACATCGATTAATCATCATACCAGCGGGTAACACAAATTTTAAAAAACACAATACAGACCACTCTGAGCCAACTATGGCCTGTTATGTAGTAGTTGTTTCACATAGGTCCTTGTTGGGAACGCTGTTATTATTATTTTGATGAACAAAAAATTATGCAGTGCCAGTCACAAGGTCAAAGTCCTCAGTCACAACCTTTATTACCCTTTCACCCAAGTCATTCTGTCATTGTCCAGTTCAGCCTGCTCACAACTAATTCAAAAATAAAAAGATAGACTAAATTACATAGCCAACAAATTGCTGGCAGTGAGTTTATAGAAAGAAAATACCTGGGAGTGATAGAGCAGTACATGCAGGCCAACCTCCCACATCGAGTGGGAAGACTGAATCACTGCAGTCATTAACCATCAAGAGAAGTGTATCTTAAAGGGACTTGGACAATTGTGGCAGCAAATAATGACTCAGTCAGTATGCCTTGGTTTGTCACCATCCTCAATTATATAGTGCCCTGAAAGTCCACCCTCACATACTCATTCAATCTCTTATTTCCATTTAGGAGGCTGAGAGTTCTTTCTATTTACAGATTGCTGCCCATTCAGCATCTGCATGGAATTTCCATGAGGAATCCATGATGGGCCCCATCAGACCAATTCATCCTACGTTGAGGAATATTATCAGATCCAATAAGCTCCTTTAATTCAGTCACAGTACTCAAGTTTTATCAGAAGTGAGAATTAATTTTGTCCTTGAAAATGGTCTCTAGTAGTTTTCCCAACACTGACATTAGACTGATTGGCCTGTACTTACCAGGTTTATCCCTCTCCCCTTTTTTGAATAGGGGTGTAACATTTGCAATCCTCCAGTCCTCTTGCACCACTCCCATATCCAAAGATTGTGGTCAGAGCTTCTGCTATTTCCATCCGTGCTTCCCTAAGCAACTTAGGATGCATCCCATCTGGACCGGGTAACTTGTTAACTTTGAGTGATGCCAACCTATTTAGCACCTCCTTTTTATCTATTTTTATCCTATCCAATATCTCTACTCCCTCCTCCTCTACTGCGACTTAAACTTCATCCTCTTCTTTTGTGAAGACAGATGTAAAGTATTCATTCAGTACCTCAGTCATGCCTTCTGCCTCCACAAAAAGATTTCCCTCTTTGCCCCTAATAGGTCCCACTATTCCGGATAATTAAAAACTTCGGATATCTAGAGGTTTCTTCAAGTGATCCACTCCAAAAACTTGGAAAAAAAATCAGTCACACACACCCCCAAAGTGGCACTGAATGAGGAATTGGATGAGGAGCTAACCCAGACAAATGAAGGTTACAGGTTGCAATGTGCGGCTGGAGAACATACCCCAGAGAGGGCGAAGCAAATAATTGGGAACAACTGCTCTACAAGAGTTCAGGCTCATAAACCACTCAAATGTCCTGCACTCCTGTCACCACCAACCTCACCAAGCTCCACTGGCCATCTGTGCCCCAGCAAACTGGTTTCAAGTTCCTCATCCTAATGGCTTTGAGGGTAACTGCATCACATGGCAAGATATCAAGCCATGAAGACCAGGAAGGTCCTAGGTTTGAGCCACGATCTATACTGAGTTAGCTGACCATACTCGGGGCCTCTGCTCTGGATCATTGTCCAATGATCCATCCTGGAAAGCATGTGTGCGCGGATGTCAGGTTAAGAGAGGAATCAGTTTGGCTGCAATAGGCTATAACCAAATGGACAGGCACCATCAGGACCAACATGCAAAGAAGTCACTTGCATGAGGTACTAGAGGGCTGCTGATGCTTGTGGAAACGGACCCCAGCAAAAGGCACTCTTAGGCAAGAGTGGAGAAAATTGGAGGAAAAGTTTCATTTTAAGTACAGCATCCTTGAATATTTTATATATGGATTTAAAAAATAATTTTCAACATACTGCATCCTGTGCCAGTTGCTGGATAAAGTAGAGTGTCTTCAACAGGAGAGTTTGCCCGGTAACAAGACCACTTGATGCTGTATCAGAGAGAGAGACACACTCTTGATTGGATGGTCTCAAGTAACCACGAATAGTTAGATGCTTGATGCCAATACGCACGTTATTCTCATCTTCTTGACGGGGGCAAAGAAACTTCACCATCAGATACTGGGGAGACAAATCAAGTTAGAGCTCAGTCATCCCACAAGTGCAGCTCGGAAGTCTGGTCCCATTACACAGTTGTATAATAACCATAAATAAATGAAGATACCAAATCTATAAACCCATTTCAGCCATATTAACAAAAAAAATGGAAAAACAAATAAGTTTAAACTATTTAATGCAAAGTGAACATATATCCCAAACAGTACCACATAGATTATTTTTACTGAGTGAGTGTCACCAGTGCAACATTTCACTCATTCAGTCTATGTGACAGTGTACAAGAAAGAGGAGAAGCTAGATCATATTTATTAAAACATTCCATTGTGCGTTCCTCTCAACAGTATTTGTTCAAATTCAAGCCGCATTTGAATGGTCATTGTGACACAGAATGGAAGTTGGAAATCCAACCCTACTGCCTAATCACCTGGAAGACGTTTGCAAACGAAGAACAAGCAATCAGGTCAGGTTACTGAGAGCAAGTCAAATCTGCATGTAATATGTGGAAATAACCAATACATAGGCACCACCTACTGGCACAAACTGGAACAACCAGTGCCAGTATCAAAAATCTCACCAGGTTACTTGAATGCGGTTTATTGTTCACAAGAAACCCACTGCCATATTCAACAATTGCAGGGACTCTCAACATCTTTAGAGCAGACTTTTCACCCAGTTTTATTTGACACAAGTGGAAGTCATAAAGCTATGCAATATATATCAGGAAAATAAAAAAACAGTATCAAACATGCAGATGACAATTCGGTTCACTGGATCAGTTACTCGCCTCTCAACAACTCGAGCAATGAATCTAAACTATACAAGAAACACCAGTCAATCGGAAGCTGCCTGTCTAATGACAGACACTGATGGAAGTGACATTATTGGTGCTTTCTTACCTTGCTGATTCGACAGATCTGTAATTTTACTTCAGTCTCATTCCATTCATCCTCCAGCTCAAACCAGCCAACAGGATCATCTCCATCCAAGTCAGCATTCTGGCCGCTGTGTCTGTTTTAGAGAGAGGTGAGAAACCATCAATTACATCCAAATAAAGTGTCGTTTGCAGGACAACAGCGATAGTAGTTGCTCCCAGATGACGAGGCAAACATTTTCTTATAATAATCAATTACATTAACAGACATGCTAAGATTTTGATCAATTCTCACCTAAAAATTTGACTGAAAAATAAATGAGCTTCTAGCATAATTTCTAAATGTTATGCTCCTGAGCATTTTGGGGTGGGGGGGGGGGGGAATTATCAAACATTCAATGAGTTCTAAAAGATTCTGGTCATAGGAAATTGTATTCAACATGAAAATCTATTTGGATATGGAGGTGGTTTTCTATACAAAAAGTTGTTTTTAGGCCTCTCTCCTCACACCACATACAAGCCCCCAAATTGTTTCAATGGAGAACTCTTCTTCTCTCTCACCCTGTCACACCAAAAAGAGCGGAATAGTTGCTCTCCATCCTGCCCGGATCAGGAACTTGTTATGTGGGAATCATGGGCATGAACCCATTCATGCTAATCCACTTCACAACAACTTTAGACATCCCATTCCACGTTAATCCACGTTAGCGTACAAGCATAGAACTAACACTGCAGCAATTTAAACTATTCCATAACAATCTCGTGATTAAGTGCCTTGCTGCTCCAAAGTTTAAATCACCACATACAAGACATAACAGGACATTTTCTCGGCACCAATTTTGTAATTGGGCTTTGATGCAGATTGTGCACTGCAGACAAAGTAACTACTGAAAATGAACTGCTTCAAATAATCTAGAGTACACATATATAGCATCACTAGTATATCGAACAAAGTGCACAGTTCCTGTTCTATCTGTACAATTGCTTTAGCCATCAGAGATTCCAGACTGACAACTACGGACTCATCCATCACCAACACAGCCTTTAAATCAATTAGTTCCATTACTGTACCTAGTTTGTGCAACAGTACAGACACTCTCAAAACACATACTGTAGATGTATCTGATGTGCACCACATACAATCACTTTGGTACCTTTTATCCAATGTGTACTTGTAACTACTCAGTTTTACATACTGTGGAAACAGTCCATGATCTAAATTAGTTTGTACAAACAAAATGGCCCCGACAAATAGTAAATTACAACAGATACAATTATATAAAAACATAAAGTTGGTACAAGTTAGCCAAATGGAAAATGTTACGTAGAATTTGACGCTGGTCTCACCTTTCCTTCACAAACTGTCGAAATTCTGGCAGCTTCCATTTATTGTACCTTTCAAACCTCTTGAAATGTTTTTCTGCATCAAAGGTTTCTGAATCGTCGTTATAAGCAAAGATTAAGCCACATTTGGCTCCTTTTGCACCATTATGGACCTAAGGGATAAAGCACAGAAAAGTTGACATGAACAGATCAGCTGAATATACTTCTCCTTGATCAGTAAGATTTCCGACACATACCCGGTAATGATGAGTCACATATCGTGCCTTTAATATGGAAAAATCTCCAGTGGTGCATTGGGGTGGGGGGAAGACAAGAGAGGAGTGAGGGGGGGGGGGCGGGGGAAGGGGACACGGGGGGGGGCGGGGGAAGGGGACACGGGGGGGGGGCGGGGGAAGGGGACACGGGGGGGGGCGGGGGAAGGGGACACGGGGGGGTGGGGGGAGAGGACACGGGGGGGTGGGGGGAGAGAACACGGGGGGGTGGGGGGAGAGAACACGGGGGGGTGGGGGGAGAGAACACGGGGGGGTGGGGGGAGAGAACACGGGGGGGGGTGGGGGGAGAGAACACGGGGGGGTGGGGGGAGAGAACACGGGGGGGTGGGGGGAGAGAACACGGGGGGGTGGGGGGAGAGAACACGGGGGGTGGGGGAAAGAACACGGGGGGTGGGGGAAAGAACACGGGGGGGGGGGAGAGAACACGGGGGGGGGGAGAGAACACGGGGGGGGGGGAGAGAACACGGGGGGGGGGGGAGAGAACACGGGGGGGGGGGGGGGGGGGGGGGGAGAGAACACGGGGGGGGGGGGTGGGGGAGAACACGGGGGGGGGGGGGGGGAGAACACGGGGGGGGGGGGGGGGGGGGAGGAGAACACGGGGGGGGGGGGGGGGAGGAGAACACGGGGGGGGGGAGAACACGGGGGGGGGGGGGGGAGGGGGAGAACACGGGGGGGGGGGGGGGGGGAGGAGAACACGGGGGGGGGGGGAGGAGAACACGGGGGGGGGGGGGGAGAACGCGGGGGGGGGGGGGAGAACACGGGGGGGGGGGGGGGGGAGGGGGAGAACACGGGGGGGGGGGGGGGGGAGGAGAACACGGGGGGGGGGGGAGGAGAACACGGGGGGGGGGGGGGAGAACGCGGGGGGGGGGGGGAGAACGCGGGGGGGGGGGGGGGGGGGGGGGGGGGAACACGGGGGGGGGGGGAGAACACGGGGGGGGGGGGGGGGGGGGGAGGAGAACACGGGGGGGGGGGGGGGGAGGAGAACACGGGGGGGGGGAGAACACGGGGGGGGGGGGGGAGGGGGAGAACACGGGGGGGGGGGGGGGGGGAGGAGAACACGGGGGGGGGGGGGGGGGGGAGGAGAACACGGGGGGGGGGGGGGGGGAGAACACGGGGGGGGGGGGGGGGGAGAACACGGGGGGGGGGGGGGGAGAACACGGGGGGGGGGGAGGGGGAGAACACGGGGGGGGGGGAGAACACGGGGGGGGGGGGGGAGAACACGGGGGGGGGGGGGGGGGGAGAACACGGGGGGGGGGGGGGGAGAACACGGGGGGGGGGGGGGAGGGGGAGAACACGGGGGGGGGGGGGGGGGGAGGGGGAGAACACGGGGGGGGGGGGGGGGGAGGGGGAGAACACGGGGGGGGGGGGGGGGGAGGGGGAGAACACGGGGGGGGGGGGGGGAGAACACGGGGGGGGGGGTGGGGGAGAACACGGGGGGGGGGGGGGTTGGGGAGAACACGGGGGGGGGGGTGGGGGAGAACACGGGGGGGGGGGGTGGGGGAGAACACGGGGGGGGGGGGGGTGGGGGAGAACACGGGGGGGGGGGGTGGGGGAGAACACGGGGGGGGGGGGGGTGGGGGAGAACACGGGGGGGGGGGTGGGGGAGAACACGGGGGGGGGGGGGGTAGAGAAAGGAGAGGACAGAGATGAGAAAGGGGGAGGGAAGGAGAGAGAGAGCGAGGGGGGAGGGAGAGGGGCCACGAGGAGAGATGGCAAAAATCTTGTTTGAAACGAAGGTCTTTTTAAGGCTGAGAAAAGTCATAGGACCAATTGGCACAGGAATTGACTTAAGGCAGACGGAGGTTGTAGAGGTCGGGTTGGGCAGAGTTATGGAGGAATTCGAAGAGAATGCCGAGGATTTTAAACTCAATGAACTGTGATACGGGGTGGGACTGTGAGTCAGTGAGGACAGGGTGGGGTGGGGGGGGGGGTGCGGGGGGAGGTTGATGGATGAGTGGGACTTTGAGCAGGGCAGGATGCAAGCAGCAGGGCCTTTGGACAAGTTGGAGTTTCTGGAGGTTAAAGGCTGTGAGGACGGCTAGAAATTGGGTGATGGAAATGTGGATAAGAGTTTCAGTGATGGCTAGGCAGGATCGGAGGCAGTTGAACCTGTATCTGTGCCCACACACATCCTTACCTTAACCCTAATCTGAGACACCTGGATGGTTAATTTTGTTCTTGTTGACAGAATGAAGCTGGCTCGTGTATGGCCAGCCTCTGACAGAAATCCTGCAATAGATCAAGGGAAATAAGTTACATTAGTGCTGATCAGAACTATACCTCCTATGAGTTAGAAACTATTCACCAGCAACCTCCGCCCCCCTCCCACAGACATTAAAATCCACCAAAGGCATCCCCCAGCAGCAGATAAAAAACCCTCTCCAACTCTGCACCACCCCCCACAAACAAGAAAAAAAATCCATGGATACCCTCCCGCCGAGATAAAAATCCATCCCCGCTATCCCTTACGGAAAGAAGCCCCTATCCCGAGGGGCAAATGTTGACCCCCATTGCCCTGTCACCCTCCCTCCCTTTTGTCCCTTCCCCTCCATTGTATCAGCACCCTGAGGAACTACATTTATAAAGTTTACCATCTCCCAGCAGCGATTCATAGAGCACAGCAGCAGGACCAAATCCCTTTTCTTTTAATTCTTTGGCGTCACACGCCTCCACAGTCAACTGCAGCGGTTTCCCTGCAAAGAGAAATGCAAAACCAAATCTTTAGCGGGATGCTTCAAAAACACCCCAAACAAAAAGAGGGCCACCAGCAGAGCTACTGAGAAATTCCTAACCACTTGACTCAAACCACTCTGCAGTCGAGATTGCTTTAATGTGAACTGAGTAATAGCATTCGTCTAATATCAATCAGATTTTGTCCAACTGTTTGATAAGTGCTCAATAAAATAATTGGTCCCAGCAAGAGTTTTGTCAAAGGTTTCCAAAGCACCAAATATGCAAGTCAATTCACTAAAAGCCTTCACACCTCTAGAGATCACTAAGATAGACTGTCTATCTGATTGGGCTGTCTTCATTCTTCAAGTGACATGCATCCTCCACATGCTAAAGGGGAAGTACTTAGCTCAATAGGCTCTGGGGAAGCCAAACATCGAGCACACACACAAGATAGGCGATGCTGATTGTGATCTCTTACTCCCTCATAATATAACATCTTCCTCTCAGCCAACACTGCCAAACAAACACAGATTAAATGGTCAAAAATCTCATGTGGGATCTTGCTATATGCAAAATGACAGTCATAACTAATGACTCATCAACTTTGCCAAATTGAAATTTGGTCATGCATCGTGCTGAAATTCCCTAGCTTGTTGTCCATGGCAAGGATTATCCTGTTTTCTCTGATCTCCCTCCTTAAAGTAACGAACTCCCAAAGAAAATGGCCATATCCATCTACAGTGAAGGGCTGAGAATTAAAAACTGAACTAGTTTAACGATACTTTGTTGGGTTCTAGTTTGTGAAGCTTCTCAAATGATCCTCAGGTGAATATTTACGCTTTGTCTTGACTATCCAGGTGTCAGCTTTGGCTCAGTGGGAGCACTCGCACCTCTGAGTCAGAAGGTTGTGGGTTCAAGTCCCACTCCAGAGATTTGAGCCCATAATCTAAAATTAAGCTTTGATGCTCTAATATTCTCCTGATAATCTAGCTCGCTCATTTACACAGGCTGTTGACTTCAGGTGCTGGGGCTGGATACAATGTGGGTGGGAGTAGACCAAATATGACACTGCTGTCTACAACATTAAGATAGTTCCATGTTAAGCACATGGTTTTCCCTAAATCTATTAAACCAGACCATACTTCCATAATGCATGGAGGGGCTACGGGGAAAGGTCGGGGGAGTGGGACTAGCTGGAATGCTCTTGTAGAGAGCATCATGGACTCAACAGGCCAAATGGCCTCCTTCCGTGCTGTAACCATTCTATGAATGCAGAAAGCAGAACTTGAATGGCATTAAGGCCATGGATGGTACCAGTAGTTACAAGGAGAAAGCTATTGAAATTTACATTACACAGTGAAGTATGAATAATGAACAATCGATCACAAATATTTCAATTTCACATTACTCAATTCACACATTGTACCTTCTTTTAATTAAAGCTTCAGTGCAGATCATAAAAAGCTTTTCAATTACCATCCAGCCACATGTTCCTGGCTCTCAATCCTCTTCAAAAGAAAATCTCCTAAATGAAGGTTAAGTATTACATTCACAGGCCTGTGCAACACGAACAACTTCTCGACCGAGGATGGATATGGTCACTGTATTTTCTCCACTCAGTGATTAATCCGACGCAGGTCACAATGTTATAACCACTAGTAGAGATAGCAAAGCACCTTTTATATTTGAGCACCTTTACAGAGATAGATGTATATATATATATATACACACACACACATATTCACACACTGGCATTCTATAGCACCTTTCAAGACCTCAGGACGTCTCAAAGCGCTTCACAGCCAATTAAGTACTTTTGAAGTGCAGTCACTGTTGTAATGTAGGAGACAAAGCAGCCAATTTGCACACAGCAATGTCTCACAAACAGCAGTGAGATAAGACCAGATAATCTGTTTTAGTGATATTGGTTGAGGGACAAACATTAGCAAGGACGCGGGGAGAACTCCCCTATTCGGCTTCGAATAGTGCCATGGGATCTTTTATACCCGCCTGAGGGGGCAGACAGGGCCTCGATTTAATGTCTCATCCAAAAGACGACACTTCCAACAGTGCAGCATTCCCTCAGTACTGCACTAAAGTGTCAATCTAGATTTTGTGCTCAAGACCCTGGAGTGGGGCTTGAACCCACAACCTTCTGACTCAGAGGCGAGAGTGCTGCCCACTGACCCACGGCTGACACATGAAAAAAGGTAGACCTTTACCAATTCAGTGATTACTACTGTAAGAATAGCTGTTCTGGCAGCTTCTAAAGATTATATTTTCAAATGCGCGGGAGGGAACAAACACTATACTATACGAAGAATAATGTGAATGGCAGTGAGAGAGATGGGCACGCCAGCTTTAATGATCAGTTCAGTGTAGCAGGCTCAATGGGACAATCTCAATGAAAGACCCTCCCCATACCTTTTCACTGTATGAAGAGTATTTTATTGAACAAAATGCACAGTAACACTTACCATATTTCTGAAGCTGGCTTAGTCGTACAGATGCCATTGCAGTGAGGAGTGGGGATGCCTCGTACTGTACGTCTAGGTGATCACTGATCGTCAAAAGTAACGTCATCACTTTGGCAATGCTTCCTCTGGCCAAAGCAAAAGCCAGGAGAGTCAACTCTGCTTCAGGACTAGCGCAGCAACTGAAAGGGTAAATGTAATGGAGCATTCAAGACCGAGATTGATAGATTTGTGTTAGGCAAAGGTATAAAGGGATATGGAGCAAGAGCAATAAAATTGAGTTGAGGTGCAGATCAGCCATGATCTAACTGAATGGCAGAACAAGCTTGAGGGGCTGAATGGCCTATTTCTGTTCCTACGCATAAGGCTTAACAGTAATTTAGGATATGGTGGAGTGGGAGGGGGATGACGGACTTCAGATAACATCATAAACATGACAGCCATGAAATGCATCTCCACTTTTCAGATTGCTCAATGCGACCAATTATTTCTACATTAATAAAAATAAAACATTTTGCACTCTTCAAATATTCAGAAAGTTTTGTATGCACTTTTTACAAATTCTATGACATTAATGAACAAAACCCAAGTGTGCTAGTGGGAGAGAGGTATTCTTTTAATACACTTGTATCATATGCATTTAGATTCAGCTAATAAAGGTCCAATTTATCTCAAATGGCCATGATGTATCAAAATTGGATCAATTTGCTATGGTACAAAACTCTCCTGAATCAGGCACTAATTTTATATTCTGTGTTTGGGTAATGGAATTGCCTTACTGGTGTAAAGGGGGTCATCTTCTTCTGAGACATTTTGTACGGCAGCTGACTCATGGCTAATCCAAGAGCATTTGGCACAGCTATTTATACTTTCAACCCCTCCATAAATCGACTCCAAACACATCCTCAACCCAATCATAAAATCCTAACTGCACTGTAATATTCAATATGGTATTCAATTAGGGTGCGGTAGTGTACTGGTTACGTTACTGAACTAGTAATCCTAAGGCCGAGACTAACAACCTAGAGAACATGAGTTCAAATCCCACCATGGCAGTTTGAAAATTTGAATTCAGTATATAAAAAAAATCAGGAAACAAAAAGCTGGTACCAGTAAAAGTGTCAGATTGTCGTGAAAGCCCAACTGGCTCACTAATGTCCTTTAGAGAAGGAACCCTACCGCCCTTACCCGGTCTGGGCTATATGTAACTCTTAACTGCCACCCAGTTGTATACAAACTGCTATTCAAGTAGTTCAAGAAGGCAGCCCACCACTAAACATCAGCCTTGCCAGTGCTGCCCATATCTAGAGAATGAATAATTTTTAAAAATGTACATAGCTCAAAAAACATGTAGCCTTAACAGAGCGAAAAGTTTCAGAATAATTCAAGTTTTTGTTGGCACAATAAACACCAACTACTACTGTCATCTTTCACATAACTTTGTAAAAGAGGTTACAGAAAATAAAAACATTGTATGAGCACAAGCCTACTCAGCAAAATGGGCAGAAGTGGAAAGCAAGCGGTGAAAATGCTGATGTTTCTTCGGTATCTGAAAATGGGTACCACAGCATTATAATATGCTACATGTAATCCCATTATTTTACATGATAGTATACGCAGGCCCAGGAAAAAAATAATCAGGTCCTAAATCAAGGTCTCTCATTTTCAATTGTAAACAATTTTACAACACCAAGTTATAGTCCAGCAATTTTATTTTAAATTCACAAGCTTTCGGAGATTTCCTCCTTCCTGAGGAAATCTCCGAAAGCTTGTGAATTTAAAATAAAATTGCTGGACTATAACTTGGTGTTGTAAAATTGTTTACAATTGTCAACCCCAGTCCATCACCGGCATCTCCACATCATGACTCTCATTTTCAACCTCTTGCTCTCCAGTAGAGTGGGGCAATTCGATAAATTCCAGGACACTAGTTACCTTTAATAGAAACAGTAAGCGTGTTGCTTTCAAATGTATGAACTATATCGAAAACTAAACCTGTTTTCTCAGATTGCTAGGTTGCTGTGTAGTGCTAATTTAAGTGTACAATTGGAAGACTCCAGATCTAGTGGCATTTTCTTCTAGGATCAAAGTTAGTATCCAGCTCAAAACATATTAAATTGGTTCAATTTTTCTTTAATGGATTTTGTCAAATGAGTGTAAAGACGGTATCCATTTAGTTAGAAAAGGTTGTGCCAAATTGTTCTGGAAAGAGGTCCTTAATTTCCTCAGTTACATATTCCTATAAAAGTAACTTTTTAATTTGTCGAGATATCTTGTTTTCATGTGTGAAGCCAACAGTAAGACATGGTTGCTATTACTGGGCTACCTTTTCGCACAAAAGTGTGCCCTAGAAATATGGAAAAATGCTGCAGTCAGCACCTTACGACGTTAGATGAGAGAAACACAAAAAACAATGGACTTGGATACATTTTAATGGTGGGGTTAGAGAAGAGCATTTCCCTTCCAAGGACACATACACTGTCTTCTTCCCTTCTGTAAACAATTTTACAACACCAAGTTATAGTCCAACAATTTTTATTTGAAATCTACAAGCTTTCGGAGGCTTCCTCCTTCCTCAGGTAAATTCTTCCCTTCATACATCCTTTCAATGCTACAACCCTCTCCTGCCAACAGGACAACCAATCTGCTCTAGGCGACCACCACCACTACTCGGCCTTCCGGGAGGTCCAGTGAAGGAACCCCTTCCTCATCCTTCCTCCTCCTCCAGTGAAATGATAGGTTTCCACTTGGCATCTTTTTGTACCATATGGTTCAATTCATTAGCTGAGCAGAATTAAGATATCAAACCTGCATCATCCCACCCGGCATTAGTTACTGCAGCAGCTGGTACAATAAATCCAGGTATTAAAAGAAACAAGCAGAGATGATGTTATGTATTTTTTTCAACTGTTCCATAGACCTTGATAAAAAAAAAGGTACCATTCCAGGAGGCAGTGACTTGTTCTGGGCTACGTTTCTACACCTGCCACCAGTCCTCACCCTTGTAGCAATTCTTCACGCTCAGCCTGGACATGGAGTGTCAGAGGGTTATTTGACAGAGCCAGACTTCTTCCAGCAAGGTTGGGGGGGGGGGGGCGGGGGTTACTGGATTGCAATCAGGAACATGGTCAATTTTCCCCTCTCTAATCCAGAAAGATGGAGGTACATTTTTGTACCCTCCCTCCCCACGGTAAGATAACAGACCAGGGATCAAACCTCGGACCCTCCTGACTCAGCAACACATCATTGGGTGCTCTTAACTACAAACCCATTGGGCACCTGCCTTGAGATTCTCAAATAAAAATCTTCTATGTGGTATCCACTGAGGTCTACACTTTACTTTTTAAAAGGACCAGTACTATCACACAGAGATGGCAGTTATTAGCATTGCATTGCATTCAAAATACGAACATACGAATTAAGAGCAGGAGTAGGCCATTCGGCCCCTCGAGTCTGCTCTGCCATTTGATACGATCGTGGCTGATCTGATTGTGACCTCAACCCTACTTTCCCATCTACCTACTATAACCTTTGACTCCCTTGTTAATCAGGAATTTATCTAACTCAGCTTTAAAAATATTCAATGACCCTGCCTCCACCGCTCTCTGGGAAAGGGAGTTCCATAGACTCACAACCCTCAGAGGAAAAAATTTCTCATCTCCGTCTTAAATGGGAGACCCCTTATTTTTAAAACTGTGGCCCCTAGTTCTAGTCTCTCCCACAAGGAGAAACATCCTCTCAGCATCTACCCCTCAGGATCTTATACGTTTCAATAAGGTCACCTCTCATTCATCTAAACTCCAATGTATACAGGCCCAACCTGTCCAACCGTTCGTCATAAGATAACCCCCTCACCCCAGGATCTATTCATCACTTCAAACTATGACACCAAATTTACCCTGCAATCCTGATGAGGAAAGTGTCCACTTTCTCTAGAACGTTTGACGACATGAAGCTGGGCAGCTCTGTGGATCCTGCGGTGAGGGACAGGGGTGGCATGTGCTGCAGTGCTTTTCTGAAAAAAAAGGAAGAGCAGCAAGTTATTCTTCTGAAATCGGTGCTATTGGCACCAACAACTGACCGCTGGGAGAAAAAAAAATTACTCTATCAACACGTACTGCTTGGCAGTGAGATTGGGAATCATCCATCCCTGACTCAATTGGAGAAATTTGAACGTTGGAATTAAAGCTACTCACTGTGTGATTCGTAGGACGTTTTGCGCCAGGTCAGGGTTAGTTTCTATGGAAGCAGTCACCAATGTTGTTAATAAGGTCAAGTACCAAATTGCTGAAGCGTCAGACACCGATACTCCGGGTTTCTTCACAACCTGGTATCCCATAGTCTTAAGTCCATGAATCCTTGTGTCACAGCCATCACCATGACAACGTTTAATATTTATCTGTACAACTTAGAAAAAAGAAAAAAGTGTCACTCTGTCTCGTTGCCCTTGTTCCTACTTTGTTATAACTAATTTTAAAATAATTTTTACCTAACTTATAAACTCTTAATTTTATGAAATGCATGGGCTAATAAATTAAGAAATCTTAACTTTACATATTAAAATGTGTCCTGCACATCATTCTAAGTATGTGGGCTAAAGCCGATCATGTTTCGTCAAACATGTAGGAAGACTAATGCGAGTACACGTTTCTGACCCTTTAGGCCCCAACCACCCACCATATTCATGCCCATGCGCTCCTTCCCAGACCCTCGACAACCCCCCACCACTTTCCCTATGGTCAGTCTGTCTTTATGTTCTTGTCTTCATGTTCTTATCTTAAATTATTCAAGCATAAATTTTCCCTTTCTTAAAATTAATGGACAGAACCTCATGGACTGGAAGTGAGCAATTTCCTGGCTTATACAAGTGGGAGATATCTCCTTTAGTGCAGAGTCACCTGATTTATACTGTAAGGAAAGGATTAATCAAACTGACTTTAAGTGTGCTAATCTTTATATTGTAGTAATGTTAGCTTTTAGCCTTTGTTTGTTAAGTAGAGAAGTATGATTCTTAAATTACAGTATCTTAAAATAGTTATAAGTATACAGCAATTCTAAGGCGAGAACATGGGCTTAATAAGAAAAGTTAATAGGAGTCATGGGTAGGAAAGGGTTCTAACTTCAGCAGCACAGACAGGGGACAGGCAGAGAAGCTCCCTTTGTTCATTCATTAGATTTCCACATCGTTCACCTGACGAAGGAGGTAGCCTCCGAAAGCTTGTGAATTTAAAATAAAATTGCTGGACTATAACTTGGTGTTGTAAAATTGTTTACAATTGTCAACCCCAGTCCATCACCGTCATCTCCACATCATTAGAAGGGAGGCATTGAAGCCTTACTTGATAAGCACCTGCCTGAGAAAGATTTAGGCTATAGCCTAGAATATAAGGGAGTGAGATTCTTCTGGTCAAGGAAAGGGAATTAGAAACGGAGATGTTTACAGATCTGTAGTTGCAAGGACAGGACCATAATTAAATCAGTGTTGAATGATACATAATCGAAGATACAACTATGAAACATGCAGATTGTCATGTAGAAGAGGTACGAAAATGGTGTAAAAAATGAGTGTTGGAACAGATATTTTAGAACTCGATTAAGGTCTGATCAACCTGTATGCCGAGCTCAGAACTGTAACGCGTTTGAATTCTCCGGCTAAAACGCGCAAGCTTTTGTCATAAGTACTGCTGTTAAGTATATGTTTAATCATTGTATGCTTAATAAATCTGTAATATCTGACATTCAATGTTGCAAAACCTATTGATTGGAGGAATAAATCAGAAGCAAGAACACAAACATTTACCTATTCTATAACAATTCAATCTTTAAGAAACACAAGTTTCCATCAAATCTTGTGGTATCAGTAGAAATTTGACAAGCTGGATTCGGAATTGGCTCTAATCCTGCAGCCAAAAAGTTGGAGTTAACGAATGTGGTTCAGCCTGGAGACATGTTACTAGTGGTGTCTCCCAGGTATCGGTCCTGGGCCCGCTACTCTTCACAGTCTTTAGTAATGATCTGGACAGTGGTGTTGGGATATGGTCAGTGAGTATGCAGATGACACCAAAATCTGTGCAAGGGTTAAGATGGTAGAGGAGTGCAATCAAATCCAAAACGATTTAGATGTGCTAGGGGAGTGGGCCACACATTGGCAAATGGCATTTAATTTACAGTACTGAAAGAGGTTGAGCAAGTAAAAGATCTTGATGATATTATGCACAGATCACTAAAAATTCATGACCAACGTAGGAAAACTGTAGCTAAAGCTAACAAGGTATTGGGTTGTATAAATCAAAGGACACCATTTCGACACTATACAGGTCGCTAGTCAGATGCATCTAGAGTACTGAATCCAGCTTTGGTCCTCCCACATGGTGGGTGATATAGCGGCTTTCGAAAAGGTCCAGAGAGCTACAAGAATGATTCGTAGCTTAAAGATCCTCAGCGACTCAGACTGGCTTAAGGACCTTGGTCTATAGAGCAGCGTAGACCTAGAGGTGCCCTGATAGAGGTCTATAAAATAATTAAAGGCCTGGATAGCGTCCCTATCGAAAGATTATTCCAGTTTAACAGATTAAAGCGGACCAGGGGACGCGAGTTTAAACTATGGAAGAGTAGGAATAGACTGGATGTTGGGCGGTGGTTCTTTTCCCAAAGAATTGAGCGCCTCTGGAATGTGTTGCCAGCTGGTGTGGTGGGTGCTGACTTTCTGCCTTCAAGAGGGAGCTGGACCGGTTCCTGACTGGGGCAGAAATCACATCATACAGAAGGTAAGTGTTCTTATAGATTACACTTGGTCCACGTCATCTCCTGGACTGGTTTCGATTGCCTGAGGGGGTCGGAGAGGAATTTTTTCCCTTATTGGCCCTGGATTTTTTCGCATCTCCCAGGTGTTATCGCTGCCTGGTTGGGTGCAGAGATGAAGTGTTTACTCATGGTGGTCCGGCCATTATGGTGCGGGGTAGACTTGATGGACCAGGTGATCTTTTCCTGCCCGTCAATTTTGCATGTTCGTATAAATAAATGCTACCTCACAATGTGCTGTTAAAGTTTACAAAAAGTTTCTTTAAGCCTCTAAAATGGTTCATGAGAGATGTGTGTTTTAAGCAACCAAAATAGAGGCAAACGGTTAAAAAAAAGTTTTCAGTCAAAGAAACCACCATCACAAGTGCTGCTGTTCACATGTTCTATCTGACTGAGCAGTTCATAACAGAAAACAGCAAATTCAATACCAGGCTTGCCTAAAATAAAGCAATGAGTATTCAATCTCCAATCTCTTTCGAAATAGTTTGGAAAAAACAAAGATGCTCTTCGATCTTCACAAGATATAGGGTCACAAATGTCATCTTTCAACTCTTGTTGATGCACAGATGGCATCTCCAACTTTTGAGGTAAAAATATCTACTCAAAGCCCAGGCTAATTATGGACATTAGAAGTTTCAGTCATTCAGAAAAATAACCACCGAAATGTTCTACAAAATGCATTGAGTGATTTGACTGGTTCATCAACAAACCATCATGGTGAAAAGTTGACCTACGGTTTCCCATTATAAAATGTCAACATTGGATTTTATCACTGACATGTTAACATGCGGGGTGTCCATTAGAAAAGCATTACACAGAAAGTAAGGTTAATGTGTATAGGAAGTGCATGGCGTATGATTTTTTTTATTGATATATAAAATGTATATATATTGCTGTACACATTTCTGGTGCAGATTATAAAGTAATGACCCATCACAGAAAAGCAAAGATTTTAATCTTGTATGTTGTGTAGATATGCTAAAAGAATCAGTCATACAGCACAGAAGGAGGCTATTCTGCCGATTGGGCCTGTGCCGGCTTTTTGAAAGAGCTATCCAATTAGTCCCACTCCCCTGCTCTTTTTCCTTTTTACGTATATATCAAATTCCCTTTTGAAAGGATGATAATGCAGGATTTCACATGAGTTTCAGTATAGACCACATCTATTCTAAGTCTGTTTGTATTAATAGACCAAAAAAGATGGATAGTACGGTATCTAAATAACGCTCAGACACTGTAATCAACTCCAAGATCACTACTTTCCTTCATCCTGCTACAAGTTGGGTTTGAAAACAACTTTGTCCAACTAAACAGAATGTGTTATCCATAATTGCAAAAAAAAATCATCTTACTATGTAATCCTGTGCATGAGCGAAACATGGTGATTTAGAATTTTATAATACAGTTTGCATCACCAATCACATAAAAATTAATCTTCAGGTTAGTGAAATCTGATCTGGACCAATGCTGAGAACCATTTAAATATAAGTACTGGGTCATCAGTTAATTAACTGCTTGCTTAATGTGAGGTATGATTAAACTGATATTAGCTTATATCCATATCTGAACCAAACAGAAAAAACTCTGCACAATTACATGGGTGGCTGATGCTTGCATTTTCCAGTAGAGTAACATATCCAGTCATGTTACTGGGAATACGGACATCACGGATTTCCTGCAGATTACTGGGATTCCTTCCCAAGGATACAGTCACCTGCTGTGGCATGTAACTTTGATCACTAGCTGACACTGCCACTGATAAGTGCTTCAGTACGACGTCAGGCTTTAACCGTAACCTGCAAAATAAAGAGCAAATCAATTATTCCTCAACCAGTTGTTTTTAAAAATGGACAAAAATAAATGTAGTAGCCCTATGACAGCACACACTGGTGAACAAAGCACATACGCCACACAGCGGCAGGATAGCAGTTTCTTTCCTCTTCCTCCACCTCTCCCTCTCCCCCTCCCCCTCAGCCCAGAAGTTAACAATTCATCA
Organism: Heptranchias perlo; assembly: GCF_035084215.1. Taxonomy (NCBI): domain Eukaryota; kingdom Metazoa; phylum Chordata; class Chondrichthyes; order Hexanchiformes; family Hexanchidae; genus Heptranchias; species Heptranchias perlo. Next base: position 4,232,304 of record NC_090352.1, read on the forward strand.
AGAAGCTCCTGATCTCAGTTGGGGCAATTTTTTTTTTCTCTGAGCAGTGTGGGGAGTGAGAGAGGGAGAGAAATGAAAAAGATAGGAATCAATGTGGACCACACTCACACATCCTTTGACAACAGGTGAACAAAGAGCAACAAAAAGTGCAGATGCTGGAAATCAAACAAAATCAGAAAATGGTGGAAAGGCTCAAGTCAGTCAGTATCTGTGGGGAGAACAGACAATTTAACATTTCTGGTGTGGACCCTTCGTGAAAGCTCAATAGTCATACAGTTGAACTGGCAAACATTCTACCCAACCTTCTCTTGAGGAATGATGCAATTAAGATGGAAATAAAATAGATATAAGTAATAGTTATAAATGCACAGCACCAAGGAAATCAATTTTAGCAAGGCAGGCACTGAACCCAGGCCCTCAGAGACCGATCTCTCACATTTTCCTGCTGTCACCCCAAACTAATCCCATTTCCTTGCTTTCTCCCCATACTCTTAGATTCTTCTTAAATCTCAATTATAAAAGGACCTTTTTGAATGCATTGTGGGATGGCATTCCATATTCCAAAAACATTGTGCAAGAAAAAGATTCTTCTAATCTCTCCCTTCATAACTTAGTGCTTAACTTGATGACATGGCCTCTTGACTTCAATTTAATCCTCAGTTATATAAAAAGGGCCATAAAAATATAACAGCATTAAAGTCATGCTAGACCTATTGAAATCATTGGCTAGGCTGCAGCTAAAATACTATGGCCGGTTTTGGATACCTTACTTTAGGAAGGATGGAGAGGGTGTAGAGATTCACTAAGGTGAGAACAGGGATGAGAGGCTTGGGTTATGAGGAGAGACGAGAGAAACTGGGCCTTTTTCATTAGAGCAAAAAAGGTTAAGAGGAGATCTGATGAAGTTCGAAATTGAGAGGTTTCAGAAAGTTGAATCTGGAAAAGAACATTTCCACTGGTCAGTGAGTCGGTAACTAGAGGACATAAACTTAAGGTCATCAAAAGAAGGTAAGAGAATTTTCTATTTTAACTTGGTGTTGTTAGAATGTGGAATGCCCAACAGAAACAGTAGTAGAAGAAGAATCCACAACAGCTTTTTAAAGGGAAGCGGATCAATAAGAAAAAAGTTTGACAGTATGGGGAAAAGGCAGGGGAATGAGCGGGTAGCTCTTCCAGAAAGCTGGCACAGCCATGATGGGCCGAATGGCCTCCTCCTGTGCTGTAAGATTCTATGATCTATTTACCAATGGAAAGAGTCATTGTTTATCTTGTCTATCCCATCTATCAAGTGAACCCTCAAATCTTCTCAGTATGACAAAATACTGCCCAGGTTGCTCTTGCCTTCCTTATAACTCTGGTCCCGAAAGCGAGTTATAGATTAACTTGTTTTTATTTCATTTAGTGTCTTACATATTTCACAAAACTTTCTAATTTTATTTGTACATTCTCCTCAAAAATGGTGCAAATGATTAAGTTGCTTCAAACTTAGTGAATTGAACTCAATTTAGTCTGAGAACTAAATTTTCTTTTCTATGTTGCATATATATACACTTCTGTCACCACCAGTCTTCTCACCTGATCCAGTGCGAGCACGAACTCCCGTCTGATTGCCAGTAGGAAGTAGTTTCTCCATTGGTCATCTTGTCGATATCGGTAGAGTTTGAGGAAGCTTCTATGGTGGTATAGCACTTGGTTACTATCTTCAACTTATCCAACTCTCGATCACTATTCATATCTGTGGGACACTGAATAGTTTGCTCTGTAAGGAATTAAGATATACATTACTAAAATTATGATAGTACACACAGGTCAAATAACTAAAAAAGGTACCGATTGCCTCCCTGGTGCAAGGGTCAAGGATGTCTCGGAGCGGCTGCAGGACATTCTGGAGGGGGAGGGTGAACAGCCAGTTGTCGTGGTGCATATAGGCACCAACGATATAGGTAAAAAACAGGATGAGGTCCTACAAGCTGAATTTAGGGAGTTAGGAGTTAAACTAAAGAGTAGGACCTCAAAGGTAGTAATCTCAGGATTGCTACCAGTGCCACGGGCTAGTCAGAGTAGGAATGACAGGATAGCTAAGATGAATACGTGGCTTGAGAGATGGTGCAAGAGGGAGGGATTCAAATTCCTGGGCCATTGGAACCGGTTCTGGGGGAGGTGGGACCAGTACAAATTGGACGGTCTGCATCTGGGCAGGACTGGAACCAATGTCCTAGGGGGAGTGTTTGCTAGTGCTGTTGGGGAGGGTTTAAACTAATGTGGCAGGGGGATGGGAACCGATGCAGGAAGTCAGTGGGAAATAAAGTGGTGACAGAAACAAAAGGCAGTAAGGGAGAGTGCACAGAACATGACCGGACAGATGGTCTGAGAAAGCAGGGCAAAGACCAAGAGAAGACTAGATTAAACTGCATTTATTTCAATGCAAGAAGTCTGATGGGCAAGGCAGATGAACTCAGGGCATGGATGGGTACATGGGACTGGGATGTTATAGCTATTACTGAAACATGGCTAAGGGAGGGGCAGGACTGGCAGCTCAATGTTCCAGGGTACAGATGCTATAGGAAAGATAGAGCAGGAGGTAAGAGAGGAGGGGGAGTTGCGTTCTTGATTAGGGAGAACATCACGGCAGTAGTGAGAGGGGATATATCCGAGGGTTCGCCCACTGAGTCCATATGGGTAGAACTGAAAAATAAGAAGGGAGAGATCACTTTGATAGGATTGTACTACAGACCCCCAAATAGTCAACGGGAAATTGAGGAGCAAATATGTAAGGAGATTACAGACAGCTGCAAGAAAAATAGGGTGGTAATAGTAGGGGACTTTAACTTTCCCAACATTGACTGGGACAGCCATAGCATTAGGGGCTTGGATGGAGAGAAATTTGTTGAGTGTATTCAGGAGGAATTTCTCATTCAGTATGTGGATGGCCCGACTAGAGAGGGGGCAAAACTTGACCTCCTCTTGGGAAATAAGGAAGGGCAGGTGACAGAAGTGTTAGTGAGGGATCACTTTGGGACCAGTGATCATAATTCCATTAGTTTTAAGATAGCTATGGAGAAGGATAGGTCTGGCCCAAAAGTTAAAATTCTAAATTGGGGAAAGGCCAATTTTGATGGTATTAGACAGGAACTTTCAGAAGTTGATTGGGAGAGTCTGTTGGCAGGCAAAGGGACGTCTGGTAAGTGGGAGGCTTTCAAAAGTGTGTTAACCAGGGTTCAGTGTAAGCACATTCCTTATAAAGTGAAGGGCAAGGCTGGTAGAAGTAGGGAACCTTGGATGACTCGGGAGATTGAGGCCCTCGTCAAAAAGAAGAAGGAGGCATATGACATGCATAGGCAGCTGGGATCAAGTGGATCCCTTGAAGAGTATAGAGATTGCCGGAGTAGAGTTAAGAGAGAAATCAGGAGGGCAAAAAGGGGATATGAGATTGCTTTGGCAGATCAGGCAAAGGTGAATCCAAAGAGCTTCTACAAATACATAAAGGGCAAAAGGGTAACTAGGGAGAGAGTAGGGCCTCTTAAGGATCAACAAGGTCATCTATGTGCGGAACCACAAGAGATGGGTGAGATCCTGAATGAATATTTCACATCGGTATTTACGGTTGAGAAAGGCATGGATGTTAGGGAACTTGGGGAAATAAATAGTGATGTCTTGAGGAGTGTACATATTACAGAGAGGGAGGTGCTGGAAGTCTTAACGCGCATCAAGGTAGATAAATCTCCGGGACCTGATGAAATGTATCCCAGGACGTTATGGGAGGTTAGGGAGGAAATTGCGGGTCCCCTAGCAGAGATATTTGAATCATCCACCGCTACAGGTGAGGTGCCTGAAGATTGGAGGGTAGCAAATGTTGTGCCTTTGTTTAAGAAGGGCGGCAGGGAAAAGCCTGGGAACTACAGACCAGTGAGCCTGACATCTGTAGTGGGTAAGTTGTTAGAGGGTATTCTGAGGGACAGGATCTACAGGCATTTGGAGAGGCAGGGACTAATTAGGAACAGTCAGCATGGTTTTGTGAGAGGAAAATCATGTCTCACGAATTTGATTGAGTTTTTTGAAGGGGTAACCAAGAAGATAGATGAGGGCTGTGCAGTAGACGTGGTCTACATGGACTTCAGCAAAGCATTTGACAAGGTACCGCATGGTAGGTTGTTACATAAGGTTAAATCTCATGGGATCCAAGGTGAGGTAGCCAATTGGATACAAAATTGGCTTGACGACAGAAGACAGAGGGTGGTTGTCGAGGGTTGTTTTTCAAACTGGATGCCTGTGTCCAGCGGTGTGCCTCAGGGATCGGTGCTGGGTCCGCTGTTATTTGTTATTTATATTAATGATTTGGATGAGAATTTAGGAGGCATGGTTAGTAAGTTTGCAGATGACACCAAGATTGGTGGCATTGTGGACAGTGAAGAAGGTTATCTAGGATTGCAACGGGATCTTGATAAATTGGGCCAGTGGGCCGATGAATGGCAGATGGAGTTTAATTTAGATAAATGTGAGGTGCTGCATTTTGGTAGATCGAATCGGGCCAGGACCTACTCCGTTAATGGTAGGGCGTTGGGGAGAGTTATAGAACAAAGAGATCTAGGAGTACAGATTCATAGCTCCTTGAAAGTGGAGTCACAGGTGGATAGGGTGGTGAAGAAGGCATTCAGCATGCTTGGTTTCATTGGTCAGAACATTGAATGCAGGAGTTGGGATGTCTTGTTGAAGTTGTACAGGGCATTGGTGAGGCCACACTTGGAGTACTGTGTACAGTTCTGGTCACCCTATTATAGAAAGGATATTATTAAACTAGAAAGAGTGCAGAAAAGATTTACTAGGATGCTACCGGGACTTGATGGTTTGACTTACAGGGAGAGGTTAGACAGACTGGGACTTTATTCCCTGGAGAGTAGGAGGTTAAGGGGTGATCTTATAGAAGTCTATAAAATAATGAGGGGCATAGATAAGGTCGATAGTCAAAATCTTTTCCCAAAGGTAGGGGAGTCTATAACGAGGGGGCACAGATTTAAGGTGAGAGGGGAGAGATACAAAAGGATCCAGAGGGGCAATTTTTTCACTCAAAGGGTGGTGAGTGTCTGGAACGAGCTGCCAGAGGCAGTAGTAGAGGCGGGTACAATTTTGTCTTTTAAAAAGCATTTGGACAGTTACATGGGGAAGATGGGTATCGAGGGATATGGGCCAAGTGCAGGCAATTGGGACTAGCTTAGTGGTATAAACTGGGCGACATGGACATGTTGGGCCGAAGGGCCTGTTTCCATGTTGTAACTTCTATGATTCTATGATTCTATGATTCTATGATTATGACTTTCTTTATCTAAGATTTAACTTAGAATCATAGAATGGTCCGTTGAGCCTGCGTCAGCTCTCTGCAAGAGCAATCCAGCCATTCCCACTCCCCTGATCTTTCCCTGTAGTCCTACAAATTTTTCTCCTTCAGGTACGTATCTAATTACTTTTTGAAAGCCTGCTTCCACCACCCCCTCGAGCGGTGCAGTCCAGATCCTAACCACTAGCTGCGTAAAAAAGTTTTCCCTCATGTCGTCTTTTGCCAATCACCTTAAACCTGTGTCCTCTGGTCCTTGACCCTTCCACCAATGGGAACAGTTTTTCTTTATTTACTTTGTCTAGACCCTTCATGATTTTGAACATTTCTATTAAATCTCCCCTTAACCTTCTCTGCTCTAAGGAGAACTATCCCAGCTTTTCCAGTCTATCCACATAACTGAGGACCCTCACCCCTGGAACCATTCTAGTAAATCTTTTCTGCACCCTAAGGCCTTCACATCCTTCCTAAAGTGGGATGCCCAGAATTGGATACAATACTCCAATTGTGACCGAACCAGTGTTTTATGAAGGGTCAACATAACATCCTCACTTATGTACTCCATGCATCTATTTATAAAGCCCAGGATCCCGAATGTTTTCTTAACTGCTTTCTCAACTTGCCCTGCCACCTTCAACGACCTGTTTACATATGCCCCCAGGTCTCTCTGTTCCTGCACCCCCTTTAGTTTATTTGCCTCTCCTAATTCTTCCTACCAAAATGTATCACCTCACTTCTCAGCGTTAAATTTCATCAGCCACGTGTCCACCCATTCCACCATTCTATGTCCTCTTGAAGTCTGTCACTATCCTCCTCACTGTTCACTACCCTTCCAAGTTTTGTGTCATCTGCAAATTTTGAAATTGCGCCCTGTACACCCAAGTCCAAGTCATTAATATATATCAAGAAAAGCCAAGGTCCCAGTACTGACCCCTGGGGAACACCACTGCATACCTTCCTCCAGTCTGAAAAACAACTGTTCTCCACTGCTTTCTATTACTTAGCCAATTTTGTATGCATGTTACCACTGCCCCTTTTATTCCATGGGCTTCAATTTTATTGACAAGCCTATTATGCGGCACTTTATCAAACGCCTTTTGGAAGTTCATATATACCACATCAACCGCATTGCCCTCATTCAACCTCTCTGTTACCTCATCAAAAAAACTCTATCAGGTTAGTCAAACACGATTTGCCTTTAACAAATCCGTGCTGGCTTTCCTTTATTAATCCACACTTGTCCAAGTGACTATTATTTTTGTCGCAGATTGTTGTTTCTAAAAGCTTCCCTGCCACCGAGGTTAAACTGACTGGCCTGTAGTTGCTGGGTTTATCTTTACATCTTTTGTACAAGGGTATAACATTTGCAATTCTCCAGTCCTCCGGCACTACCTATATCTAAGGAGGATTGGAAGATTGTGGCCAGTACCTCCGCAATTTTCATGCTTACTTCCCTTGGTTTTGACTTCTTGAATTCCAACATGGTATGAGTTAAAAAACTATCTTAACTCTCAGAAATCATTTCCCAGCTTACTTGGATTCGATTGTTGCAACAATTAGTTGGTTTGTCTGAGACAGATGTCCAAGGGAGGGGGCCAAGCCATCAATTTAAATAACACTTAAATTTAAAGAAGAACTGCAAAACACACCTATATTTGAACAACCCTTAAATGAATTGAATGGCTTGGCCCAACCCTGTCGCTTTTTTTTGGGAAGTATTTACCAGCCTGTCTTTTTCAAATCAGGGAGTCTGTCTATAGCTATCAAATAGAAATGGATAGCTTCCATTGACTGTGAGGGAAAAGAACCACTACATAAGAATATTACTTAAATCATAGTTTAACACAGCAATTGAAAACTATTTTCTACTAGTCAAGGAGCTAACCAAGCTTAGCTACTATAAAATATGTTGCATTAATGTCACTACTCACTTGCTCTTTTACTGTTAAACACATTTGTTTGGCAGTTCAAGTCTAGTATTATTCTACCACCTTCCAAAGACGTGATAAAGTGTGTGATAAAACCCAGCAGCTAAAATAAACTGAAGGTGGTTCATTGTTCATCCCCTGGATAAGTTACAGATTTGCCTAGACATCGGAGCAAGTTAAAAAAAACTCTCTCTGGGGGTAGTCTGAAACAAGGAAACTAAAAAAGGATAAAGAAACCCCAAAGCACACTACGTCCTACATTACAACAGTGACTACACTTCCAAAGTACTTTGGGATGTCCCAAGATCTTAAAAGATGCCATATAAATACGATGATGTGGAGATGATGGACTGGGGTGGACAAATGTAAGGAATCTTACAACACCAGGTTATAGTCCAACAAATTTATTTTAAAATAAATTTGTTGGACTATAACCTGGTGTTGTAAGATTCCTTACATATAAATACGAGTCAGTCTTTTATTTCTTTACTGGCGTCATCCAAAACCAGAGCTTTTCAATTGCATAATTTTTTTTTGACAGTGTGTAGAATTTACCTTGCTTCGTTCTCTGCATTATTCCTATCTATCTAGTATTGTTAGTTATCCATTGATGAGATTCATGAAGACAAAAAAAAAACAAATTTATTCAGCAACTTTAACGAACTGGCAAGTTTTTAGAATTAAGGTGAACTGTTTGGAAAACAGCATTTCAATATCACAGGCAGCCTTTCTGTAATAAAACATCAGATTATAGGACCCTCAAACTTTACTGTATTCACCATTTTTGTGTGAATAATTTGGGCTTCAGCTATTGAAAGTGCACCTGGTAAGGTTTGAAAAAAAAGAAAAACACCTAAATTTGTTGCAAATCTCTGCTATGTTAGAAAAATCAAATTCTCTCAAGTTCAGTCGCTGTCCTTCATTGCATGCACTCATAAAATGGTTACATAGATTGGCACGGTAGTCATGAGTCATGGGGATGAGATCGGGGGTCAGTCGGGGGGGGGAACATCGGGATCAGGGGTCATATGGGGGTCGTGATCGTGAGGGGGAGGATTGGGGGTCAGAGGATCGGAGTGGGGGGGGGGGGGGGGGGGAGGGAAGGAAAGGATCGGGGATCAGAAATTGTTGGGGGGGGGGGGGTTGGTACACGTAGGCTTGTTGAGCCTGGACGAAGCGCTCCTGCTGTTCTGGACCCACAAGCTGTGCCTTTCTCGGCGCTTGCCTGTTAGTCTCGGGCCTTCTCGCCTCCTTTCACGAGGTGTAAAACAGAAAGCCCGGAACCCTGGCCCCCCAGGGTTGAAATCGGGAAGTCCAGAAAAATGGAGGCCCGAAGCCTCCTTGAAAGGTTTGAAGGCCCAACCGCCTCCTGGGAGCGGGTTGATCACCCACCCCAGTGAAAACCGGAAATGGGCGGGTGGGAGGCGGGTCTGAAATGGTGGCAATTTTCAATGCCCCCCCCCCCACCTCCCCTGCACCCAATCCACCCGTTTTTCACTTTGAAAATTGAGCCCATGATGTCAGAATTTGACACATGTGCATCAAAGTTTACCGAATTATTCCAAAACCTTTTAAAACAAAAAGCTTAGAGATATTTGTTTGCCTGGAACAAAACAAACATTCAGCTACTTCTAGGCATTGTACGAGAAAAGTGATGCAAGGTTAGGAGAAATTTCTTTACGCAGAGGGTTGTTGGAGTATGGAATGCTTTGCCACAGGGAATGGTTGAGACAAAAGCCATCATGTCTGTTAAAAAATATAAATAAATATTTGAAGTAAAGAAAGATACAGTACTATGGGAAACCATCAGGTGATGAGATTAGTTTTGGATTGCTCTAACAAAGAGCTGGCGCAAACATGATGGGCCAAATGGCTGCCTTTCGTGCTGCAAATTTCTATAGTTCGAGGACATGGATACTGGTTTTGAGCCTGGAACTGGAAAAATAATGTCTTAGGCCTTCTACGATTGTCTTTAATATAGTTTTTATAGTACTAACAATTTACATTAGCAAGTTTATACGAGCTCAGAGTATGATGTCTATCATTGCAGACTGATGTTACAAACATCACTACACACACTGCTACTGGCTAATGGTTGGAGCGCACGAGAGTAGGGTGACATTTATCTGAACTCCCTCTTGATTTAATTACATAACAATAGATCCTGAGCCAACACGCTGGTTTTATAGAGTTAAAGGTGAGCCAATAAGAAAACCCAAATCACAGTATGTGGAGAAGCAGAAACACAATACCATCAATGTACATCACGAAACAATTGTAAACAATTTTACAACACCAAGTTATAGTCCAGCAATTTTATTTTAAATTCACAAGCTTTCGGAGATTTTCTCCTTCCTCAGGCAAATGAGGAAGGAGAAAATCTCAAACATTTGCCTGAGGAAGGAGAAAATCTCCGAAAGCTTGTGAATTTAAAATAAAATTGCTGGACTATAACTTGGTGTTGTAAAATTGTTTACAATTGTCAACCCCAGTCCATCACCGGCATCTCCACATCATCACGAAACAGTCATGGCCAAGAATCTAACGGGTAACAGATATAGTGGTGTTGGGAGAAGGAAAGAAACTTGAGTAACTTAGTGGAAAAAGGAACTGAAGGAAAGAGGAGGAAAACAAAGCACACTAATAAACAAATACCCCAGCGAGCACTGCTCCTTCCCCGGAAGCAGCTCAAACAGAATAGCAGAGATTATTTTTCCTTCCAACAATCTCAATTATCTGAACATCTCACCAATCCCACCACGTCTCATTTCAACTATCCGCAAGTTCAAAGCTGACATGGTTTGGGCCCTACAGTTTATTTTGGAGAAACTAAAAAGTTTTGTGCTGGTCTAGATAACAAAGCATAGAATTACATTGGGCCAGATTTTGCGGTCAAAATAACCGGCAGGCTAATAGCGCTAGCCATTATTTATGCGTAAATGGTACAGCAACTTCAGGCAAGGAGCAGATGCACGGTTAAATGCCAATACCCGAGATGTACTGCTCCCTCGTTAGCTTCGCGAAACGGCATTTTGCTGTCTGCCTCACCATTGACATGCATTGAATGGTGTGAAGTTGCTGTATTTGTGTGGTACATATGAACTAAACTCACCACAGAAAGTTAAGTGTGCGTCCCCTTTTAACATGATAATTGTCAATTAATGCCAATCAACCTCTCTGGCACTGAAAATTAACTATTACAAGTGTGGAATCTCATTCCTTCAGGTATTAACTGTTGATAGAGATTTTAAAAATGTCAAATTTAAATTTTATTTTAAACTTTTCCTTTATCTCTTTTTTCTCTCTCAATCCAATCTTTCTTCCCCCTCTCTATTTCTTTCCGCATCTGATTTAACGATGAATTCACCCCTTTTAGTTTCCTTCTCAGTCCTTGCGCTCTTTATTTTCCAATCTTTCCATCTGATTGTTTAAGGAGATACCCAGTTGCTTGCCCTGTTGACTCAAGTCCCAGATGCCCTGTTTCCCTCGCTGCCCCGTTATCAGCTCGCACTTTCAGCAACCTAGTGGGCAAAAATGTTTTGAGCTGGAGGGTGCAGGGGCAAGTCTAGCTAACAGCAGATGCCATTAGATATCCTGCTACAGCAAAATCTGACCCAAGGAATTTACAGCACAGAAACAGGCCATTAAGCCTAACTGATCTATGCCAGATCTAGCCCACCTTACTTCATCTAACCCTATCAGCATATTCTTTCTCCCTCATGTAGTTATCTAGTTTCCCTAGGGGTACCATTACATCACAGGATAGAAGGAATACTTTTCTTGCTACTTTTAGAACTGTAACAGGGTAAATAATAAAACCAATTTCTTTTTTTTATTCGTTCATGGGATGTGGGCGTCGCTGGCGAGGCCAGCATTTATTGCCCATCCCTAATTGCCCTTGAGAAGGTGGTGGTGAGCCGCCACCTTGAACCGCTGCAGTCCATGTGGTGAAGGTTCTCCCACAGTGCTGTTAGGAAGGGAGTTCCAGGATTTTGACCCAGCAACGATGAAGGAACGGCGATATATTTCCAAGTCGGGATGGTGTGTGACTTGGAGGAGAACGTGCAGGTGGTATTGTTCCCATGTGCCTGCTGCCCTTGTCCTTCTAGGTGGTAGAGGTCGCGGGTTTGGGAGGTGCTGTCGAAGCCTTGGCGAGTTGCTGCAGTGCATCCTGTGGATGGTACATACTGCAGCCACTGTGCGCCGGTGGTAAAGGGAGTGAATGTTTAGGGTGGCGGATGGGGTGCCAATCAAGCGGGCCGCTTTGTCCTGGACGGTGTCGAGCTTCTTGAGTGTTGTTGGAGCTGTACTCATCCAGGCAAGTGGAGGCTATTCCATCACACTCCTGACTTGAGCCTTGTAGATGGTTGAAAGGCTTTGTGGAGTCAGGAGGTGAGTCACTCGCCGCAGAATACCCAGCCTCTGACCTGCTCTTGTAGCCACAGTATTTATATGGCTGGTCCAGTTAAGTTTCTGGTCAATGGTGACCCCCAGGATGTTGATGGTGGAGGATTCGGCGATGGTAATGCCATTGAATGTCAAAGGGAGGTGGTTAGACTCTGTCTTGTTGGAGATGATCATTGCCTGGCACGAATGTTACTTGCCACTTATCAGCCCAAGCCTGGATGTTGTCCAGGTCTTGCTGCATGCAGGCTCAGACTGCTTCATTATCTGACGGGTTGCAAATGGAACTGAACACTGCGTAATCATCAGCGAACATCCCCATTTCTGACCTTATGATGGAGGGAAGATCATTGGTGAAGCAGCTGAAGATGGTTGGGCCTAGGACACTGCCCTGAGGAACTCCTGCAGCAATGTCCTGGGGCTGAGATGATTGGCCTCCAACAACCACTACCATCTTCCTTTGTGCTAGGTATGACTCCAGCCACTGGAGAGTTTTCCCCCTGATTCCCATTGACTTCAATTTTACTAGGGCTCCTTGGTGCCACACTCGGTCAAATGCTGCCTTGATGTCAAGAGCAGTCACTCTCACCTCACCTCTGGAATTCAGCTCTTTTGTCCATGTTTGGACCAAGGCTGTAATGAGGTCTGGAGCCAAGTGGTCCTGGCGGAACCCAAACTGAGCATCGGTGAGCAGGTCATTGGTGAGTAAGTGCCACTTGATAGCACTGTCGACGACACCTTCCATCACTTTGCTGATGATTGAGAGTAGACTGATGGGGCGGTAATTGGCCGGATTGGATTTGTCCTGCTTTTTGTGAACAGGACATACCTGGGCAATTTTCCACATTGTCGGGTGGATGCCAGTGTTGTAGCTGCACTGGAACAGCTGTACTATATTTACTGACCAAAATATAGTTTTAATACTTTTAGCAGACATCAGAAACTCTTCACTATTCATGGCTCTGATCCTATGAACTACATTTGGATGTAAAAGTACACCTTGGTCAGTTAATTTCAAGATGTAAACCATCAGCCATGAATGAATTTTAAACTCACTTAGTTAAAAGTTGAAATTAACAAAATTAATTTCAGAGACATCACTGGGCTTGAAAGCAACTTCCCCCAACTTCCTTAGCAGAAATATATTTTTGTAGAGCAGCTATCAGGTGCTAATTTGACAACTGATAATACAACATGCTCGAGTCTGGACAATGTGTGTCAGTTGGCTATTCAGCCACATAGAGAATCACAGCTAAGCCTGATCCTGTCACACCTAGCTTTATAATTACATTTCGTTTATAGCATACCACACATTAAATTTGTACGGTGGCAAATTAGCTATGTCTCTAGAGGGGGGGGGGGGGGGGGGGGGGGGGGAGGGAGGAAATCAAGAGTCACACCTCAGGCTCAAATAAACAGCTTAAGCATGCTGATTTGCTGAAATATGGATCAAAGATTCCACAAACTGACCACTTTGAAGGTTGCAATTTCAATCACAAAGCTGCATTTTTTTTTAAAAAGTGATTCCTGGCACCACTTTGATTTCTGACCCAGCTGAATGTGTGATCAATTTATTGGATTAGCGAACCCATGGAAGTGTTATAATTTCCCCTACAATCATGAGTTATTCCTACATTTGCCTCAGTGGTATTCCTACATTCCCGTTTCTTTTCAAAGTCCAAGCTGTGTCTCAATGGCCTGGAACTCACTTTGCCTCTTTATCTGCAACTTAATTTCTCCCCCTGGCCTCGCTCCCCATTTCTTTGCTTTACGGTCAGCCTCAGTCACATGTGCACAATTCAGCGCAACCTTATGCACATGAATGCTCACATTTGTTTTTAAATCCCTTTCTTCCTTGCCTGTTCTTTCATTTCCTTCTCCGTATAAATTTCCGATTATTTTGCCCGTTGGCACCTTCTGCATATAAGCACTCACTTACCCTGGTTCGTTCAGCCCCAAACAATGTCTCAGAATGTGGATTAGGCTTTTTTTAAAAAAATAAATCAAATATGGAAAAACACTAACATACAAAGCCGAAACACAAAATAATGTAGACTGTTGGGATATAAATTTCAAAAAAGGGAAAATTGTTCAGACAGTAAAATTAGGCAAGGATCACCATGTTTTTTCACTGCAAAGATTTAAAACAAATAGAAAATGGTCTCATTATTACAGATTCTCTTAAGCCAGATTACAAACTTGACCGTAGATATTTGATACCCAAGTGGCAGCTAAGCCAAAAACAGTACCTGTGACCAGATATCACGCACTTAATGACAGACTATTGTTCTCCACAAGTTTCTCTAGCAGGGATGACTGCATTAAGTTACAGCAACACCCAAGAGTCTGCTAGAAAAATGCAATCCATGCCAAAATATACAATGTTAACAAGGAAAAAAAGCCTCTAAATAACTTATTTAATGCACACAGGAAAAGCAAGATCTTTTTCCACTGACAACAACCACTGATTGTTGCAGAGAGGTTTTGTCAACTCTCAGCTTGATGTATTACATGGAAATATCACAACTATGGGTATTTTCAAGTTAATTTTATTCATCAGCCTTCAGGTCAAAGTTACCAAAACTTCTCTTCCACTTAAAACAGCAACAAGCAGCTTTTTCGAAATCCAATTTCAACAAGTCCTGTGTGGACATTTATAGTTTCCCTAACAAACGTGACCCAATCAGGACTAAAAGCAGTGCAACTAAGTCTGGTAATTGCTGCCCCCTTACTGTCTCTGTCTACAGCAGAAAATGGCCAGCTTCAAGAATTATGACACATTTACTTTGAGTTCCCTATGTGGACAAAATGATTTTAAAAGATTTCTATTATTCCAAGCGTGTTGTGCGAGTTGCTTGTAGCTCTCCCTTAAGTGCCATTGGATACTTTGTAAATAAGAATTAAATGCCCATGCTATGCTCAGTCGGGCTAACCTTTACTGCCACTTAAGCAAGGTAACGAGTTTCCAGTAGCCATGGAGCCAGATCCCCGGCACCTTTGAAAGAGAAGAGCAAGGAAAAGGCTACTAATGCTTAAACAGGCACACATGTTTTATCCTCACAAGCAGCATCACACAAAAACAAGTTTGAAACGTCTGCCATCCTTATTCTTTTAAAAATCATGTTGACCAGTTTAATAATTGTAAAAAACCTTATTAGTGCCACTTATACTGTATCATTCCACATAAAGACCTAGCATCTTACCATTCTTTTTTTCTAACAGCTGCTTTAGGCAATCCTTCAGAACTGAGGAACGCATGGCACATATATTATTATAACTGTCCATCATGGGGAATGGAATTGCATTACTTGGAATCCGGTTCCTGTGGAGGAAACGCAAGATTTTTGCAGCATGAACACCCATGCGATCCTTATTTTTTGAAAAGATGTCAACAAACCCTAGAAGAAGAAATGAGAGAGAAATAAATAGGGATTAAAGCAAACATGCAATTAATTAAGAACAGTTATGCTACACAATTTGTGAAGCCAAAAACCACTTCCCATCAATGCACAGTATAACTTGGGAACAAAGTTAGCTGGATCAAGTGCTGACAAAGAGTCTCACAACAGCTGTAGTACAATTCCAAGCAGCGAAAAAAAACATTTTTTAAATTCACAGGTCACCGGTTAGATCATCTAGGAAGTTTTTAAACTTCATTTTTAACTTTTTCAAACATTAGCAAATAACCAACTCTCCCAGTCAGTTCTTCACTAATGCTAAAAATGTAACAATTAGAGACCAGAGAGTACAGCCCTGTACACGCAAGCAAGCACATGTGGAGATGCCCGCTTTGCCTAGCTAGCCTCATTCAAATTAGAGGCCAGTCTCCAATATTTTACATTTGCTTTGAAGATCATTAGTTGACATTTATAACTCACAACAGAATCTAGTTAACGGAAGCTACAGATCAGACATAGCAGAATAAAATCAGTATTCACTGAAAATGGTTTTCATTTCAACTTTCTGGTTTGGAATGAATAATTATAACATCCTTACTGGACGTGTGCAATAGCTGGACCACTTACAGTCATCACATCCGAAAACTCAATCATTTCCACCTAGGTTACCTCGGAAAGCTCATGAAAATTTGATGGTGGCACAAGAATCTGGACACTGAGGTCCTCAGAAGAACAAATATGCCAGGTATAGAGGCAATGACAGTAAAGGCGCAGCAAAGGTGGGCTGGTAACCTAGTCCGAATGCCTGATTCTAGACTACCCAAGAAGGTATTCTACGAAGAATTGAAGTTTAGTAAACGCTCTCGTAGTTAGTTCAAAAAATATAAGGATTGCCTCAAGACCAATCTAAAAAAATGTGGCATCTGACAAGAGAGCATGATGCTTGCGACAGGAAAAGTGGCAAAAGGTGATTCACGACGTAACAACAAAGCTTGAAGCAAGTCGGATCCAGGTAGCCGAAGAGATGGGAGCCCAAGGGAAATCAAGGAAAGATCAGTCCTCAGGTCAATCTGACATCCGATGTCCTGTGTGGGAAAACATTCCTCTCAAAATCAGACCTCACAGTCGTACAAGAACCCACAACCTGTATTAAATTGGAGATGAATCATGGGCTGTCACCATCGACATTGATGGACAGATCATCATGGAACGAATAATGCTTAGATCACACATCTTTATGATAGTTTGAGCTTCGAACTTCCTTGCAATCTACTGAAAGATTATTAAATCTGTAGCAATGTCACAAACCCCCTCTGTAAATCTCACATCATACACAACCGTTCGCTGCCTTCTGTAGTACAGAACTGGTAGATGGAGCAATTCCAAAACTAAGAACAGTATTTTTTTTATTAAAAGCATTGGAATGAATCTCTCATTCATCTCAACCCCGAATTGAGTTCCCAGTCTGTGCTGGGGTTGCTAAACTTAGCTGGGACAGTGGGCCTAAACGCCACCGGGCTAAGGAAAAACAAAAACCAGCCAGAGTTCCCGCATTCCAGTGACCTTTAACGGCAAGTACGTGTGCGTGGAAGGGATCAGGTTTGGTTGTGATGCCTGCCACCATTCACGAACCCATGCCTCAGCAAGCAGAGAGAAAAATAAAATAAAAATAAATAGCTATTGATATGAAGATGGAACCACAGGACACAGGGGGGTAACTAACTTTACGACACTTAGCCAGCAATAATATCAGGAAATTTTAATTTTTAATGACTATGAATTATCAGAAAATTCACCAGCTTGTAATTATTGCAATTCAGTATTAATCAGGATCTCGTCACCTGGAGTTAGGGAGCATCCCTGCAGTTGCCGAATCACATGACTCAATTCTCCCTGCAGATTGGCACCACCAGAAGTTTTCAATGACTCGAGCATGTTCTCCACAGCAACTGTGCCATCTCCCTCTGCGTCAAACTGAGCGAATGCCTGGCAAGAAAGCAGTTAAAAGTGATACAGCACGGACATTCCCTAAGCTGCAAGTGGAATGACTGGAGAAATATTGAAAAGTGGCAATTGCTAACAGGACTGGGTTATGCATTCTCTCAACTGTGCCCACTGTAGAAATAAAGTTTGTTTTTGCAGCACTGAATTGGTATTTCCTCACAGAACACCCATCGCATTAGAGGGTCCAGTCAAGTCTGCAGGCACAGAAATGCAGAATTCTAATACTGAGGTGTCAGTCTTGTCTCAGTGGTAACATTCTCATCTGAGTCAGAAGGTTGTGGCTTCAAGTCTCACTCTATAGACTTGAGCACATAACATAGGCTGACACTGCAGTGCCGTATCGAGGGGAGTACTGCAATGTCAGTAGTGCTGTCTTTCAGATGAGACGTTAACCAAAGTTTACAATTTCAGGTGGACGCAAAAGATACCTCAGCACTATTCGAAGAGCAGGGGAGTTCTTCCAGTATCCTGGCCAACATATTTCTTCAACACACACCTAAAAAACAGATGGTGTGGTCATTTATTTCATTGCTGTTTGTGGGACCTTGCTGTGTGCAAAGTGGCTGCCGCATTTCCTACATTACAACAGTGACAACACTTCAAAAGTACTTCATTGTCTGTAAAGCGCTTTGGGACATCCTGAGGTCGTGAAAGGCGCTATATAAATGCAAGTTCTTTCTTTCTTCACTTAAAATCTGATTTAAAACTTGCTGTACTCCATTTATAAGATCTCTCAAGGTTTCTTAAAACAATAGTTTCTCCAGAAGGGTGGATAATCTCTTAAAAATAAGTAGGAGTTTCATCCACCTTCTTGATTGCTTGGGAGGAACAGGTGACTTTGGACATTTGGTTCCCAAAGCTTTCCACCACAGGGGTTCTCCTTCAGTCATGTCTGGGTCAGTTTTAGGCTAATTGATAGAGATTGATTGCTGTGGATTAGTCAACAACTCCATTATCATTGTATATGACTACCAGGGTGGTAGAAGGCGAACTAGATGGACCTTGGTCTTTTTTCATCTAGCAATTCATTTGTTCCTATATTTCCCTTTCTCTACTTCTCCTTCATTTCTGACACTACACTTCATTAATATAAAGAGATTTTTGGATTGATAATTAAACTTAAAGTGGGGAATGGCAAGGTGTGATACCTAAAATTATATAAAGTGCACGCAGTGAAAGTGAGCAACTTTGAGATAGTTGATCATCTGATCTATAAAAGTCTGTTTCACAGCTTTTTTTAAAGAAAGAGACAGATCACTTGTATCTTCAGAACATAGAGTGGACTAATCTCTTAGTTCAGGATGGTGTAGTACACAGGTTTATGACAAACAAGGCTTTCTGTTGGAACTAATATACAATTATAAATGACTAATGCACCATTAGTGTATTACTGAGGATATTTCACAGTTTGCACTTTGGGTGGTGCTTCATCAAAAGTAGGCATGCTTTACAACTACAACCAGTTTAATGGTGTGGTGGTATTGTTTTATACAGGATACCCCCTATCCAATAAGGAATTTAGTGGAATTGAGAGATGGCACAAAAAATAAAATGCAAATACACAAATTCTGAATAGGAAATTATATATTATGCACAAATTGGAAAAAAAAGCACACAAGCAAACTTACATCAAATCACCCATTTGCTTTGGATAGTTTTAATCAGAGCTCACATTGATTTCCCCAGTGTTTCTCTCCAATTTTGAGGGAGGGGGGGTGGCAGGAAAGAGGGAGGGAAGTCACCATTTCCATCTATCCTGCACTGACACCAGCCGGGAACTCTTTCAATGATTACCATTAATATGCCTACTCAATAATTAATAAAAGCTTTTTAATAGTGTGATATAGCACCTTAAAAAAAACAATGAAAGGAAGATGTAAAGCGTACACAGTACAAATATGACACTTGCAGCTTCACATTACTTGGGCATTAATTAATCCTGGTTCACTTAATACTTGGCCGTGAACACGGCAGTTTATTTGCTTGGCAAGGTACTGGCTCAAGGAAGTGGTAAGTGCATTCATAGCGTTTCTCGATGCATAACCACAAAATGGCTACTTGAGACACCTTCCCTAGTTCCCATTCCATTTGTATCTAAGCTTAATATGGATTCCCACAGGTCCATCGCAGGACATGCACTGAACATTTTACTGCATCAGCTCATTCAGTTTAGAACAAAAAAGAATTCTGTATCTGGCTACTTCAGTATGCAGCCATACAAGGTTACTCTCAATTCTCTGAACGTGCAAATTAAAAAAATCAATCACAAATGTACACATATCAAAGATTCAGACAACAGGGGCTGATTACATGGATCTTTAGATGATTTGATTTTATTTGCAGGAGATCATCATAGAGGCTGCAGTGAGACAGGAAATAGATACACAGAAGATAGCTGTCTGAAAAACTATTTAAAAAGATGCTTTTATGTTTCACTGTACAGACTTTACAAAGCTCCTGTAAACGGGATTGCTGACAGGAAGGAGTACAAAATGTTCCTGATGCATTACACACTGAACCAATCTGAATGCCACATAATTCTCAGTTTGTTCACCTGTTACAGCCTTGCCAACCAATTTTAGATTTTGAACATCCTATACATTATTCAAATAATTAACACCCATCGACATCAGAAACAGTACAGCTTTCCAGTTAACTCAGCTTGTGTTTATAAGCAGAACAAACTCACTTTCTCAATTATATTTTCAGTAATCATCTACAATATAAATAGCCAGTCTATTCAATCAAACAATTCCATTTATAAAGTGCCCAAGCTTTACTCTTGCGGATTTAACATTCAGTAGTCATGCTACCTGGGGTATCAAGCACAGCGACTGTATTATGTAGCAAGGAAAGTGGGTGCTGAACAAATCACAACCGCTGCAATTCTTTCTCTGAAGTGTAACACAGAGAAACAGACCTCATTGTAGGTTACATGCACTGCACACTATCACTAAACACACTTCAGTTTTCAAGTTATCTCATGTCATTGATCTTTTACAGAAAAGGACTTGAGTGAATGTACAAAAATAACACTGTACTACCCCGTAACATAAGAAATAGGAGGAGTAGGCCATACGGCCCCTCTAGCCTGCTCCACCATTCAATCAGATCATGGCCAAGCTTCAACCTCAACTCCACTTTCCCGTCTGATCCCCATAAGCCTAGATTTCCCTAGGGTCCAAAAATCTATCGATCTAAGCCTTGAATATACTCAAAGACTGAGCATCCACCGCCCTCTGGGGTAGAGAATTCCAAAGATTCACAAACCTCAGTGAAGAAATTTCTCATCTCAGTCCCAAATGGCCAACCCTTATCCTGAGTCTTTTTTTGCTTGAAAAAAATCTGAATTAACCTGTAATGTGTTTTATTAGTCATTGTCAGGATATGGGCATTGCTGGTAAGGGCACATTTATTGCCCATCCCTAGCTGTCCTTGAGAAAGTGGCGGTGGGCCTTCTCCTTGAATCGTTGCAGTCCGTGTGGTGACAGTACTCCTTCAACATTGTTAGGTACAGAGTTCCAGGATTTTAACCCAGCGATGATGAAGGAACGATGATATGTTTAAGTCAGGATGGTGGTCCCATGCACCTGCTGCCCCTGTCCTTCTAGGTGGTGGAGGTCACGGGTTTTGGAGGTGTTGCAGTGCATCCTGTGGATAGTACACACTGCGCCAGTGGTGGAGGGAATAGATGTTTAAGCCAGTGGAAGGTGTCGAGCTTCTTGAGTGTTGTTGCAGCTGCACCCATCCAAGAAGTGGAGGGTATTCCATCACACTCCTGACTTGTGCCTTGTAGGTGGTGGAGACACTTTAGGGATCAGAAGGTGAGCCACTCGCCACAGAATACCCAGCCTCTGACCCCTGCTCTAGTAGCCACGGCATTTATGTGGCTCCAGTTGAGTTTCTAGTCAATGATGAGCCCCAGAACGTTGACAGTGGGGGATACGGTGATGGTAATGCAATTGAATATCAAGGGGAGGTGGTTAGGCCTTCTCTTATTGGAGATGGTCATTGCCTGGCACTAGAGTGGCAAGAATGTTACTTGCCATTTATCAGTCCAAGCCTGGATTTGTCCAGGTCTGGCTACATGCGGGCGTAGATTGCTAATTAGAAATGGAGTTGAACATTGTGCAATCAGCAAACAGTCCCTCTTCTGACCTTATGATGGAGGGAAGATCACTGATGAAACAGCAGAAGATATATTAGTTCATAACATGTATATGCACTACTGTGGGTAAGAAACCAGTGTACCTGCTGTAACACTGCTCAACTTCAGTTGAAGAATATACACTATTGCTACAGTCAAAACTTAAAGGCAAATGACCGCATTCAGGTTTAAAAAGATTGTTTCAACCTGTCTGAAGGCTAGAATAAGCGCTGTATGGGACAAAGGAAATGGCTAGCAAAAACAGAAGGGGAGGCAAAGTTAATGTGGAGGCAGAGAGTCTGTGGACAAGTGATGAAGTGGTGTAGCCTCCAAGCCTAGCAAAGTGGAGGTGCAGCTGAATGAGGCAGGTTCTGCCGTTTGACACCCCAGGGTGCACTCCCCAGGAGGTGGCACACATGACCTGAGAACAGACACAGAATATGACACCCATAAAGAGCTGCCACAGCAGGACTGATATTTCTTATTTGTGACCTCTTCCACACTCCAATGTTTCCTATTGGAGTCCTTCCATGCTCGATTCCCCCACACACGTACGTGCTTTATACACACACACAATACAACTTGCATTTATAATGTGTCTTTAATGTAGTAAAATGTCCCAAGGAGCTTCACAGGAACAATATTAAAACAAAATTTGACACCGAGACACATAAGGAGATATTAGAACAGGTAACCAAAAGCTTGGTCAAAGAGATAGGTTTTAAGGAGCTCCTTAAAGCAGGAGAGAGGTAGCAAGGCGGAGAGGTTTAGGGAGGGAATTCCAGAGCTTAGGGCCTAGGCAGCTGAAGGCACGGCCACCAATGGTGGAGAGCGATGAAAATTGGGGATGCGCAAGGGGCAAGAATTGGAGGAGCGCAGAGTTCTCGGAGGGTTGTAAGAGGTTACAGAGATAGGGAGGGGCGAGACCATGGAGGGAATTGAAAACAAGGATGAGAAATTTTTTTTTTTTTTTTTTTAAATCGAGGCGTTCCCGGGCTAGGAGCCAACGTAAGCCAGCGAGCACAGGGGTGATTGGTGCGAGTTAGGACACAGGCAGCAGAGTTTTGGATGAGCTCAAGTTTATGGAGGGTGGAAGATGGGAGGCCGGCCAGGAGAGCATTAGAAAAGTCAAGTCTGGAGGTAACAAAGGCATGGATGAGGGTTTCAGCAGCAATTGGGCTGAGACGGGTGATGTTATGGAGGTAGAAGTAGGCGGTCTTTGTGATGGAGCGGATATGTGGTCGGAAGCTCATCTCAGGGTCAAATGGGACACCAAGGTTGCGAACGGTCCGGTTCAGCCTCAGACAGTGGGTAGGGAGAGGGATGGAGTCGTTGGCTAGGGAACGGAGTTTGCAGCGGGGACCAAAGACAATGGCTTCGATCTTCCCAATACTTGGAGGAAATTTTTGCTCATCCAGCACTCTATGTCGGACAAGCAGTGTGACAAATGAAAGTGGAGGGATCGGGAGATGTGGTGGTGAGGTAGAGCTGGGTGTTATCTGTGGAATCTGATGTTGTGTTTTCGGATGATGAGGGGCAGCATGTAGATGAGAAAAAGAAGAAGGCCAAGGATCAATCCTTGGAGGACTCCAGAGGTAACGGTGCAGAAGCAGAAAGAGAAGCCATTGCAGGTGATTCTCTGGCTGCAACTGGATAAATAAGAATGGAACCAGGCAAGAGCAGCCCACCCAGCTGGACGACGGAGGAGAGGCGATGGAGGAGGATGGTGTGGTCAACCGTATCAAAGGCTACAGACAAGTCGAGAAGGATGAGGAGGGATAGTTTACCATGGTAACAGTAACATAGGATGTCATTTGTGACTTTGATAAGGGCCATTTCAGTGCTGTGGCAGGGGCACTTTATATATATATATATACATACACACACATATACTTTATAGACACACATGCACACTCTACTTTCATTATTCACCAATCATATTACACAAAGCATTTCCTCCCCAGATACCACCAAAAAGATTCCACCCAATCACACCTCGAGTTACAGCTGACACCACAGGACCCTCCCCAAGGAAAGCTTTTGAAAAGAGCGCTGCTTTAAATGCTGTGAATTCTGAGGTGAGTGTGTCACAACTCTATTGATAACATGTCAAAATAGAGATACCTGGGCCTCGACATGTCTCTGGGTTCACAGGCCCACGTCCCACCCATCTCCATCAGTGCTCCGCTCCCAGGCTCCAGGTTAACTTTCTTTGTATTTAAACCTTTATCGCTTGTAAATCACCGTAAACCCCCACCCCACCCACCCCCAACATCCTGCCCTGCTACCCTCACGTGCCGAACCTCAAACCAGCATCTACCTTGACCCGAAGCGCTGGACTCCCCCAGAACTATCTCCCTCACTGCCAACCCCACCAGTCATAGCCCAACCCCCTCCTCTGTCCATAAGCAATGTCGCAGGACAAAGAGCTCAAAATAAAATGAAGGGACTGCACCACATACAAAAGGCTGAGCGATTACCTGCCCAAACCTGAAATTCTATTTATAGTATGTCAACGTAGAGATACCTGGCCGTTTATCTTTTTGGCATCAGCCTTGGTTCAGTGGGTGGCACTCACCTGAGTCAGTAGGGCTTGGACTCCAGCCCCACTCCAGAGACTTGAGCACATAATCCAGGCTGAGACTTCGGTCAAAGTCCTGGAACTCCCTTCCTAACAGCACTGTGGGAGAACAGTCACCACACGGACTGCAGCGGTTCAAGAAGGCGGCTCACCACCACCTTCTCGAGGGCAATTGGGGATGGGCAATAAATGCTGGCCTCGCCAGCGACGCCCACATCCCGTGAACGAATAATAAAAAAAAAGTGCAGTACTGAGGGAGTGCTGCACTGTCAAAGGTGTCGTCTTTCAGCTGAGGCGTTAAACAGTAAGGTGGACATAAAAGAACCCAAGGCACTAATAGAGGAGCAGGAGAGTTGTCCTGGTGTCCCGACCAATATTTATTCCTCAACCAACACCTAAAAACAGATGATCTGGTCATTATCACATTGATGTTTCTGGGACGTTGCTGTGTGCAAATTGGCTGCTGCGTTTCCTACATTACAGTGACCGCACTTCAAAATCTACTTCAATGGCTGCAAAGCACTTTGGGACATCCCGAAGTTGTGAAAGGTGCTATATAAATGCAAGTTATCTATCTATCTCTGTACTGGGACCACTGCTTTTCTAGATATAATGTGGAGATGCCGGTGATGGACTGGGGTTGACAAATGTAAGGAATCTTACAACACCAGGTTATAGTCCAACTGTTTTAGATATAAAGTAATTTCTAGATATAAAGTAATGATGGACTTGGGTGTACAGAGCACAATTTCAAAATTTGCAGATGACACAAAACTTGGAAGGGTAGTGAACAGTGAGGAGGATAGTGATAGACTTCAAGAGGATATAGACAGGCTGGTGAAATGGGCGGACACGTGGCAGATGAAATTCAACGCAGAAAAATGCGAAGTGATCATTTCAGTAGGAAGAACGAGGAGAGGCAATATAAACTAGAGGATGCAATTCTCAAAGGGGTACAAGAACAGAGATCTGCGGGTATATGTGGACAAATCATCGAAAGTGGCAGGGCAGGTTGAGAAAGCAGTTTAAAAAAAAGCATACAGGATCCTGGGCTTTATAAATGAAAGCATAGAGTACAAAAGCAAGGAAGTCATGATGAACCTTTATAAAACACTGGTTCGGCCACAACTGGAGTATTGTGTCCAGTTCTGGGCACCGCACTTTAGGAAAGATGTGAAGGCCTTAGGGAGGGTGCAGAAAAGATTTACTAGAATGATTCCAGGGACGACATGGATAGACTGGAGAAGCTGGGGTTGTTCTCCTTGGAACAGAGAAGCTTGAGAGGAAATTTGATAGAGGTATTCAAAATCATGAAGGGTCTAGACAGAGTAGATAGAGAGAAACTGTTCCCATTGGCGGAAGGGTCAAGAACCAGAAGACATAGAATAAAGGTGATTGGCAAAAGAACCAAAGGTGACATGAAGAAAAACTTTTTTTTTTAAAGTTAGGATCTGGAATGCACTGCTGGAGGGGATGGTGGAGGCAGATTCAATCATGGCTTTCAAAAGGGAATTGAAAGGAAAAAAACTGCAGGGCTACAGGGATAGGGCAGGGGAGTGGGGCTAGCTGGACTACTATTGCATAGAGTCGGCATGGACTGAATGGACCAAATAGCCTCCTTCCGTGCTGTAACCTTTCTACGATATATGTTCCTATGAATAACTCGGTGTTAGTCTGATAATGCTCTATATGGAAATCATTTTGAGCCATTATTGGATATGCATTCCGTTATAAATTGAACACAACAGGAGTAGGCCATTCAGTCCCTCGAGCACGTTCTTCCATTCCAATAGATCATGGTTGATCAGTAGCTCAACTCAAATAACTCACTTTCTCTCCCTGTCCCTTGATACCCTTAGCAAACAAAAATCGGTCAATCTCAGTTTTGAAAATTCCAACTGACCCGGCATCCACAGTCTTTTTTTGGAGGGGGGTGGGGGGGGGACCACAATCCGACTGGTACTGTAGTTCATGTGTTAGAAGCTCATTTGTCAATAGCAGTCTCCCATTTATGCCCCAGAAATTACAGCACAGTGAAAATGCTCTAATTTTTTGAGCCTGATCACAATCTCCCATTCCTGATATCATTCTAGTGAATCTTTGCTATTCCCATTCCATGGTTCTTGACACAATAGGATACCCAGAACTGCATGTAAGTTTCAAACTCTGGCCTAACCAATAGATTGTACAAATTCAACATCACTCCCTTGCTTTTATATTCAATGCTTCTGTGTAAATAAGCCAGAATAACCATGTGTCATTTTTGTTCTACTTTATAACTTTTATAACCTTTAAAAATATCTACCTGCACCCTAGGTCTCTAAGTTCCTCCACTTGTACCAAGAGCTTTACCATTAAG
The DNA here is from genome assembly GCF_035084215.1 of Heptranchias perlo. Classification (NCBI taxonomy): domain Eukaryota; kingdom Metazoa; phylum Chordata; class Chondrichthyes; order Hexanchiformes; family Hexanchidae; genus Heptranchias; species Heptranchias perlo. The sequence continues at coordinate 4,258,454 of NC_090352.1, forward strand.
GACATACTACCTTTCTCCGTTCTTTGTCTAAAATATATTACTCCATATCTCAGAGTTTGCCATCTCTCTACCCACGCTAATCAGTTTACATCTATCTGCAACCTTGTGCATTCTTCCAAGCCTCTTAATTTGGTATCAGCAGCAAACTTCAATATTATTATTCTTCTGCTGCTCCAGGGACTTGAGCACACAATCTAGGCTGCAACTTCAGTTCAGTATCGAGGGAGTGCTGCACTGTTGAAGGGGCCACCTTTCCGATGAGGGGTTAAACCGAGGATCCGTCTGCCCTCTCAGGTGGATGTAAAAGCAGTAGTCAAAGAAAAGCAGGGAGTTCTCCTGGTATTCTGGCCAACATCACCAAAAACAGATTATCTGGTAATTTATTTCATTTCCATTCGTGGGATCTTGCTGTGTACAAATTGGCTGCTGCGTTTCCCGACATTACAATAGTGACTACACTTCAAAAGTACTTTGTTAGCTGTAAAGTGCTTTGGGACGTTCTGAGACCATGAAAGGCATTATATAAATGCAAGTTCTTTCCATGTCAAGGTCATTTAGATAATGGAAAACAAAAGAAGTCCCAGCAAAGATCCTTAGGGTGCAACACTAGCCACATTCTGCCAACCTGAAAAACATTTAGTTATCCCTATTCTTGCCTTTCTGTCCCTTAACCAGGTCTCTATCCATATGGCTACATTCCAAGTGCCTTCATTTTCATAACACGTCTCTTATGCAGCACCTTATCAAACACCTTCTGCAAAACCATGTAAACTGTATGAAGGATGGGTGGGAGGCACTATGGAGAAGAAGTGACAAAGTGCTGGAAAATCAACACCCTTTATTTCACTGAAATCTGTTCAAGAAAGGAGAGAAGTATAAAAGGAGGAACCTATAGACCAGTTAGTCTAGCATCAGTTGTGTGCAAACTCTTCAAATCCATAATTCAATGATCAAATTAGTCAGCATTTAGAACTGCACGGGACAACCAGAGACATCCAGCATTGATTTATTAAAGGTAAATTGTGTGTGTCAAGTTTAATTGTCTCGGGGAGCGAGAGACAGTGAGGAGAGAGATGTAAAATTCACAATTTGCTCCCATGGGGAACTGCCTGGCAACACTCACTAGCTAAGGTCACACATGAAGACAAGGTACTGTTGAGTTCCTGGACCTGTGGAACTGTACCTAAGGAACTGTCTTCAGGAGCAAAAGAGAGGGAGAAAATTGAGATAAAAAAATTTTTGTGCAATATCTCCACAAACATTCTTCAATTTCCTATAACAGGATTCTGTCTGTATACTTGTATAATATACATCATACCAGCACTGGGGGAAATACCAGCTTTATAACTGCTTAAATATTTTGTACAGTACATGGAAACATCTTAAATAAATACAGAAATTGCTGCAAAAACACAGCAGGTCCAATAGCATCCAAAGGACAGGGGAACTTTGAGTGAAGACTCTGGCAAAACTAGGCTCTAATGAGAGCACTGAAATGCTCAGTGGTACTTTTTAGCAAGAGAATTAAAGAAAGGTTTATATTTTGTGTGTGTTTTTTTTTTAAGAATGTTTCTTTGTCCCTCCCCTTTTCTCAAAACCATCACCAGCCAAGACAGTAATGACTGACTCCTAAGAGCAGCATGTTAGGATCAGATTGTACACCAGCACTGTAGTAAGTGATATTTTATTAAAACAATACATGGAAATTTAATACTATCATGATGGGGCCATCTAAGTGACACAGGGAGCAAAGAATGAAGTTGACAGTTCAGAGTGTCTTGGTAAATAAACGTGGCAGATAGGCAATAGTGCAAGTGATATACAGATCAGAAAAATGTTGTTTAGCAATGTTATTTTAATCCTTTCCAAAGTGATCTTGTTCTTCTCGACTATATGAAACTCAGATCACTAAAACTTTAATTTATTAAACAGACCACGTTAGAATGATAACTTTGGCAAACTTAGTCTTTACTAATTGTAACGTGCTTGACTCATAACGGCACTCTGAAGTGGCCTAGCAAGTCAATCAGTATGAAATCGTTACCAGCAGCAAAGGCCCACCACTGCCTTCGGAGAGCAACTAGGGGATGGGCAATAAATGCCGGCCTTGCCAGTGACACCCATATCCCCAGAATGAAATTTAAAAAAAATACAGAATCCAAAGTTGTAATCCTGGAAATGTTGAGCGAGACTTCTTTTTAAAAAGTACTGTAAGTAAAGAAAAATTCTCACCTGGACTACATAAGTCAAAGTTTTATTGATCTGAATTTAGCATATACCTTTTTCAATAAGAACTAAGGTCACTTTATAAAGAACTTAAAACATCATTACACGTGGTAAAGTACCAATGGAGAGAAAGAGTGGCACTATTACTGACTCCTCCGACTTGAATCAGCTTTAAAAGGCTAATCAAAACAAGACTTGTAAAGGTGAGTATATATTTATTATGTACCATCTTCCCATTCCTATAGATTCAGAAGTGTGTCATGGAACAGTGGATCAGCTGCCCAACTCTAATCATCTCATCTTACCCACTGGCCAAAATAATGCCAGCTTAAGAACTGAAATCTAATAATTGGTAACATAATAGATCTATTGTACAAGTGACAGTCTATCCACAGGATATGATATCATGCAAGAATAACAACTTTAATAAGAAACTGGAAAGTTTGTTCTCGGAGGAATTCTTTTCAGTCAATCACCGATAATGACCAGAGTTCACAATTATCCGGGCCTCAGAGGGCAAAATAACCGCAATAAAATAAGGCACCAATGAACTTTGGCTCTTTTCGTTGTAATCAACCTACAATAGGGTGGTCAAAGTCCTCAGGAGACTTCAACTAGAATTCCTGTTGATTGTAGCCTTCCTTCACAATTTATCAAAGACATTCGGACAGCACGGTCACTAAATCTTCCTTTCACCCAATACAATAAATCAAAATTTATGAAAAACATTTTCCTATTGAATTGACAAATTTTATGTTGCGAAAATCTAGTTACAGGACCAAGCATTCAACAGTTGTACTTCCAACTATAGAAAAGGTACCAACAGACTGGTGCAGTACTTGTATGGACATTCAGGTACAGGATATTTTCAGTCAGCCTTTAATAACACAACCATAGTTCTAAACACCCAATCACAAGTCATTGCAAATACACAAATGCTTTCCTCCATTTCTATTGCCTGAATCCAGAATTGGACAGGAGTCTCAACAGTCTCCCAGTGGCAGAATTCTAGCACTAACCGTTATGAAAACTGCCAAGTATCAAAATAGGTAAATATGTGGGAGTGAGAATCAAGGCTGTTCCAGGACTTGTGGATCAATGATCAGTGGGAGTAAACAGTGATCATCTGAACTCAATAGTGTTACTGATGAAGGGATGCATACTCAATATCAATAACTTGTCTTTCTACAAATGCCTACTGACCTGTTGCAACTTTCCTGCACTTCCATTTTTATGTTCGACTGTGCTAGTGCCTTTCGAAATGGCACCTCAGACTGTATCTAATCTTTAACAGGACATAAGCAGGTTCTATACTGTGGAACTCAAACACATTTTAAATGATTGCTGGCCAATTAACAGTGTGTTTTTGTTCTGCATTGTACCAAACCTACAATAAAAGTTATTTTGCCTCTTAACAACAAGAACGTGCATTTATATAGCACCCTTTGGTCGTTTTACTACGTTAAAAGTGCTTCACAGAAGCATTATCAAACAAATTTTGACACTGAGCCACATAAGGACAGGTGAGCAAAAGTAAAGGGGTTGTGCTATCACCAGGAGGGGATGGATACATTTCCAAGAACCGAGAAAAGGCAGCAATGACCAGCAAAGATCCCAAAACATCACACTTGCAGTTGTTTTCACTGTTGTACCGACCACTTGTACAAAGTAGGGCACTTGAAGCAGTTTTGCAATGGCATTAGATTTCATTGTGCTAGCTATGATATAAATTAATCAAGATTCTCTACTCCTGATTATTGCACGTCATTTTTTTGAACTAGAAAAATATTCAATCATCCACTAATTTGAATTAAGCAACTTTGCATTCACAGCACACTGGAAGTTGAAACTGGGCAGTGTTTCCCAATTCAGTGCACTCAAACACAATACTGAGGACACCTGCAGCGATATCAGGGTGTAGTGGGTGTACAGTCCCACTTTATGGGTGTGCTGGTCCCAAGGTTTGTTGGATCATCCAGTCTCTAAATGTATTGGCTGAAAGTATGTTGGTGCTCAGCCCTCCACTGCCCTGCCCTGGGGTGGGGGTTACTCTCCATCCCTTCGCTCCCCTCCCCCCCCCCCCCCACCCTCGCCCCCCGGGGGGGGTGAATCTCTCTCCCCCCCCCCCCCCCCCCACACCCACGCCCTTCTGGGGGTGACTCTCTCTCCCCCCCCCCCACACCCACGCCCTTCTGGGGGTGACTCTCCCTCCCCCCCCACACCCTCACCCCCCCTGGGGGTGACTCTCCCTCCCCCCCCACACCCTCGCCCCCCCTGGGGGTGACTCTCCCTCCCCCCCCCACACCCCTCGCCCCCCTGGGGGTGACTCTCTCTCCCCCCCCCACACCCTCGCCCCCCCTGGGGGTGACTCTCTCTCCCCCCCCACCACCACTCGCCCCCCTGGGGGTGACTCTCCCTCCCCCCCCACACCCTCGCGCCCCCCTGGGGGGTGACTCTCTCTCCCCCCCCCACACCCACCTGGGGGTGACTCTCTCTCTCTCTCTCTCTCTCTCCCCCCCCCCCCCCACACCCACGCCCCCCTGGGGGTGACTCTCTCTCCCCCCCCCACACCCTCGCCCCCCCTGGGGGTGACTCTCTCTCCCCCCCCACACCCACGCCCTTCTGGGGGTGACTCTCTCTCTCTCTCTCTCTCCCCCCCCCCCCACACCCACACCCTCGCCCCCCTGGGGGTGACTCTCTTCCCCCCCCCCCCCACACCCTCGCCCCCCTGGGGGTGACTCTCTTTCCCCCCCCCCCCAACACCCTCGCCCCCCTGGGGGTGACTCTCTCCCCCCCCCCCCCCCCCACACCCCTCGCCCCCCCTGGGGGGTGACTCTCTCTCCCCCCCCACACCCTCGCCCCCCCTGGGGGTGACTCTCTCTCCCCCCCCCACACCCTCGCCCCCCCTGGGGGTGACTCTCTCTCTCCCCCCCCACACCCTCGCCCCCCTGGGGGTGACTCTCTCTCCCCCCCCACACCCTCGCCCCCCTGGGGGTGACTCTCTCTCCCCCCCCACACCCTCGCCCCCCCTGGGGGTGACTCTCCCCCCCCCCACACCCTCGCCCCCCCTGGGGGTGACTCTCTCTCCCCCCCCCACACCCTCGCCCCCCTGGGGGTGACTCTCTCTCCCCCCCCCACACCCTCGCCCCCCTGGGGTGACTCTTTCTCCCCCCCACACCCACACCCTCGCCCCCCTGGGGGTGACTCTCTCTCCCTCCCCCCCCCCACACCCTCGCCCCCCTGGGGGTGACTCTCCCTCCCCCCCCCATACCCTCGCCCCCCTGGGGGTGACTCTCTCTCCCCCCCCCACACCCTCGCCCCCCCCTGGGGGTGACTCTCCCTCCCCCCCCACACCCTCGCCCCCCTGGGGGTGACTCTCTCTCCCCCCCCACACACCCACCTGGGGGTGACTCTCTCTCTCTCTCTCTCTCTCTCTCCCCCCGCCCCCCCCCCACACCCACGCCCCCCTGGGGGTGACTCTCCCCCCCCCCCCCCCCACACCCTCGCCCCCCTGGGGGTGACTCTCCCTCCCCCCCCCCCCCCACACCCTCGCCCCCCTGGGGGTGACTCTCTCTCCCCCCCCCACACCCCACGCCCTTCTGGGGGTGACTCTCTTCCCCCCCCCCCCACACCCTCACCCCCCTGGGGGTGACTCTCTCCCCCCCCCCCCCCCCACACCCTCGCCCCCCTGGGGGTGACTCTCTCTCCCCCCCCCCCACACCCCTCGCCCCCCTGGGGGTGACTCTCTCCCCCCCCCCCCCACACCCTCGCCCCCCTGGGGGTGACTCTCTCTCCCCCCCCACACCCTCGCCCCCCTGGGGGTGACTCTCTCTCCCCCCCCCACACCCTCGCCCCCCTGGGGGTGACTCTCTCTCCCCCCCCCACACCCTCGCCCCCCTGGGGGTGACTCTCTCTCCCCCCCCCACACCCTCGCCCCCCTGGGGGTGACTCTCTCTCCCCCCCCACACCCTCGCCCCCCTGGGGGTGACTCTCTCTCTCTCCCCCCCCACACCCTCGCCCCCCTGGGGGTGACTCTCTCTCTCTCCCCCCCACACCCTCGCCCCCCTGGGGGTGACTCTCTCTCTCTCCCCCCCCACACCCTCGCCCCCTGGAGGGGGTGACTCTCTCTCCCCCCCCACACCCTCGCCCCCCTGGGGGTGACTCTCTCTTCCCCCCCCCCACACCCTCGCCCCCTGGAGGGGGTGACACTCTCTTTCCGCCCCCCGGGGAGGGTGACCCTCTCCCCCCGCTGCCGCCTCACCTCCTCGCACTCCTCCTTGATGGCGAACCTAGTGGCGAGCAGGTCGCAGAACTGGGCCATCCTGATGGTCTCCTCCCCGCGGGCCAGGCGCTCCTCCAGCCAGCGGATCAGGTGGCTGTGGTGCTGCTGGACCACATTCTCCGCCACCTCGTCTCGCACCTTGGCCGCCGCCTCCCGCAGCCGGTGATGCTGGAACAAGACCTCGGGGCTCGGCCCGCAGTTCAGGCTGAGGCTGAGGCTCAGGCCGGGGCCGGACCCGGACCCGGGGCCTCCTCCCTCCGCGCACTCCGGGCCTCCGCCGGCCCCTGGACCCGAGCCCGGAGCCGGAAAGCCGGCCTTGGCGGAGCCTCGCTCGGTGTCCTGGCCCTCTTCTTCCTCCTCCTCCTCCTCCTCGTCCTCCTCCTCGGCGCAGTCGGGCTGCTCGGCCCCGGCGCTGTCGGTGTTGCCCATCCCGGCCTGACCGACCCGGCCTGAGCCTTCGCCTCGCCGCTCCGCTCGCGCTCTCTCGGCCTTAGCAACCGCCGCCCCGGGGACTTTATTAAACGTGCGGCCGCTCGGACCCGGACTCGGCCTCGGCCTCGGTGCCCCCTCCGCAAACCCAACACCACCACCACCACTACCGGGTTCGACACACTGCCGGCTTCCGTGTCGCCTCACGACCCCGCTCGACACACTGCCGCAATCCTGTTGCTCTCGCTTTGCGACAGTACGAAATACGGGCCGTGGCACCAAAAGGTAAAATCCGAGCTCCTTAAAGGGACACTCATGTTGAAGTTCGCTGATGACTGCACAGTGTTCAGTTCTATTCACAACCCCTCAGATAATGAAGCAGTCCGAGCCTGCATGCAGCAAGACCTGGACAACATCCAGGCTTGGGCTCATAAGTGGCAGTAACATCCGCGCCAGATAAGTGCCAGGCAATGACCATCTCCAACAAGAGAGAGTCTAACCACCTCCCCTTGACATTCAACGGCATTACCATCGCCGAATCCCCCACCATCAACATCCTGGGGGTCACCATTGACCAGAAACTTAACTGGACCAGCCACATAAATACTGTGGCTACGAGAGCAGGTCAGAGGCTGGGTATTCTGCGGCGAGTGACTCACCTCCTGACTCCCCAAAGCCTTTCCACCATCTACAAGGCACAAGTCAGGAGTGTGATGGAATACTCTCCACTTGCCTGGATGAGTGCAGCTCCAACAACACTCAACAAGCTCGACACCATCCAGGATAAAGCAGCCTGCTTGATTGGCACCTCATCCACCACCCTAAACATTCACTCCCTTCACCACCGGCGCACCATGGCTGCAGTGTGTACCATCCACAGGATGCACTGCAGCAACTCGCCAAGGCTTCTTCGACAGCACCTCCCAAACCCGCGACCTCTACCACCTAGAAGGACAAGAGCAGCAGGCGCATGGGAACACCACCACCTACACGTTCCCCTCCAAGTCACACACCATCCCGACTTGTAAATATATCGCCGTTCCTTCATCGTCGCTGGGTCAAAATCGTGGAACTCCCTTCCTAACAGCACTGTGGGAGAACCTTCACCACACGGACTGCAGCGGTTCAAGAAGGCGGCTCACCACCACCTTCTCAAGGGCAATTAGGGATGGGCAATAAATGCCGACCTCGTCAGCGACACCCACGTCCCATGAACGAATAAAAAAAAGTTAATGACCAGAAGCTTCATTTGTTCGTGATGCTTAGCCAGTGTTTTATAAAGGTTTAGCATAACTTCCTTGCTTTTGTACTCTATGCCTCTGTTTATAAAGCGCAGGATCCCGTATGCTTTTTAAACAGCCTTCTCAACTTGTCCTGCCACCTTGAAAGATTTGTGTATGTGCACCTCTGTTCCTGCACCCCCTTTAAAATTGTATCATTTTGTTTATATTGCCTCTCCTCATTTTTCCTGCCAAAATGTATCACGTCTCTGCATTAAATTTCATCTGCCATGTGTCTGTCCATTTCACCACTCTGTCTATGTCCTCCTGAAGTCCGTTACTATCTTCCATATTGTTTGCTACATTTCCGAGATGTGTGTCATCTGCAAACTTTGAAATTATACCCTCTATACCCAAGTAAAGGTCATTAATATATATCAAAAAGAGCAGGTGTCCGAATACTGACCCCTGGGGAACACCACCGTAAACTTTCCTCCAGTCTGAAAAACAACCGTTCACCACTACTCTCTGCTTTCTGTCCTTTAGCCAATTTCATAACCACGCTGTCACTGTCCCTTTAATCCCATGGGCTTTAATTTTGCTAACAAATCTATTATGTGGCACTTTATCAAATGCCTTTTGAAAGTCCATATTCACAACATCAACCACACTATCCTCATCAACCCTCTCCGTTATTTCATCAAAGAACTCAATCAAGTTAGTCAAACATGACTTTCCTTTAACAAATCCATGCTGACTTTCATTTATTAGCCCATACTTTTACAAGTGACAACTAATTTTGTGTCAGATTATTGCCTCTAAACGTTTCCTCACCACCGACGTTTGACTGACTGGCCTGTAATTGCCGGGTTTATCAATCTCCCTTTTTTTGAACATTTTCATCCCTCTAGTCCTCCGGCACCTAAGGAGGATTGGAAGATTATGGCCAGAGCCTCAGCAATTTCCACCCTTACTTCCCTCAGTAACCCAGGATGCATCTCATCTGGACTGGGTGACTTTTCTACTTTCAGTACTGCCAATCTTTAAAGTATCTCTTTATCTATTTTCATCCTTTCCAATATGGCTATTACCTCCTCCTTTACTGCGACATTGGCAGCATCCTCTTCTCCAGTGAAGACAGATGCGAAGTGTTCATTTAGTGCCTCAGCCATGCCCTCTGCCTCTATATGTTTATAAAAGACATTTGGGTTCCTTTTATGTTAGCCACTAATCTATTCTCATACTCTCTCTTTGCCCCTCTTATTCCCTTTTTCAGTTCTCCTCTGTACCTCAAGCTTGGTTCTCTACTGTATTATGAACCTTGCATTTATTATAAACCTCCTTTTTCTGTTTCATTTTAATCTCTATGTCTTTAGGCATCCAGGGAGCTCTAGCTTTGGATGCCCTTCCTTATCCCCTTGTGGGAATGTGTCTACTCTGTACCCGAACCATCTCCTCTTTGAAGGCCTCCCATTGCTCAATTTCTGTTTTGCCTCCCAATTTTCGATTCCAATCGACCTGGGCAAAATCCCTTTTCAACTCAAAGTGTGATCATTTTTGTAATGTAGAAAACATAGTAGCCACTTTGCTCACAACAAGGTCCCACAAACAGCAATGTGATAATGACCAGATAATTTGTTTTTAATGATGTTGGTTGAGGGATAAATATTGGCCAGGGCACCGGGAGAACTCTCCTGCGTTTCTTCACATAGTGCTATGGGATCTTTTACATCCACCTCAGAGGGCAGACAGGGCCTCGGTTTAATGTTTCATCCGAAACACGGCACCTCTGACAGTGCAGCACTCCCTCAGTACTAGTGCAAGTGTCAGCCAGGATTATGTGCTCAAGTCCCTGGAGTGGGGTTTGAACCCATGACATTCTAATTCAGAGGCTACCACAGAGCCATGCCTGACAAGGAGCCCGTGCTACTGACACTGTTACTTTAAGAGGAGGCTGTTATTGACATTGTCACTTTAAGAGTTGTCTGTGTTACAGAAATAAAAACAGAAAATGCTGGAAATACTCAACAAGTGAGGCAGCATCTGTGGAGAAAGAAACAGAGTTATCGTTTCAGGTCAATGACCTTTCGCCAGGACTGAGTTACTGATGCTGTTACTTTAAGAGGAGCCCATGTTACTGATACTGTCACTTTAAGAGGAGCCTGTGTTACTGATGCTGTCACTTAAGAGGAGCCTGTGTTACTGGCTATAACTTTAAGAGGACCCCATATTATTAAGAAGATAAGAACATAAGAAATAGGAGCGGGAGTAGGCCATATGGCCCCTTGAGCCTGCTCCGCCATTCAATCAGATCATGGCTGATCTTCGACCTCAACTCCATTTTCGGCCCGATCCCCATATTTCTTCATCCCCTTAGTGTCCAAATATCCATCGATCTCAGTCTTGAATGTACTCAATGACTCAGCATCCACAGCCCTCTGGGGTAGAGAATTCCAAAGATTCATAAACTTCTGAGTGAAAAATTTTTCTTCATCTCAGTCTTAAATGGCCGACCCCTTGTCTGGAGACTATGACCCCTGGTTCTAGACTCTCCAACCAGGGGAAACAGCCTCTCAGCAGCTTTCCTGTCAAGCCCTTTAAGAATTTTATATGTTTCAATGAGATCACCTCTCATTCTTCTAAACACCAGAGAATATCGGCCCATTCTACTCAATCTCTCCTCATAGGACAATCCTCTCATCCCAGGAATCAATCTAGTGAACCTTCGTTGCACCCCCTCTAAGGCAAGTATATCCTTCCTTAGGTAAGGAGACCAAAACTGGACACAGTACTCCAGGTGTAATCTCACCAGAGCACGATATAATTGCAGCAAGACCTCCTTACTCTTATACTCCAGTCCTCTTACAATAAAGGCTAACATACCATTTGCCTTCCTAATTGCTTGCTGTACCTGCATGTTAACTTTCTGTGATTCATGTACAAAGACACCCAAATTCCTCTGAACATCAACATTCCTTAGTTTCTCACCTTTTAAAAAATATTCTGTTTTTCTATTCTTCCTACCAAAGTGGTTAATTTCACATTTCCCCACATTATACTCCATCTGCCACTTTCTCACCCACTCACTAAACCTGTCTATATCCCTTTGCAGACTCTCTGTCCTTCTCACAGATTACTTTCCCGCCTAGCTTTGTATCATCAGCAAACTTGGATACATTACACTCGGTCCCTTCATCCAAGTCATTAATATAGATTATAAATAGCTGAGTCCCAAGCACCGATCCTTGCGGAAATGACCCGTTTATTCCTACTCTCTGTTTTCTGTCCATTAACCAATCCTCTATTCATGCTAATATATTACCCCCAATCCCACGAGCCCTAATCTTGTGTAACAACCTTTTGTGTGGCATGCCTTATCGAATGCCTTTTGAAAATCCAAATATACGACATCCACTGGTTCCCCCTTATCTACCCTGTTAGTAACATCCTCAAAAAATTCTAATAGATTTGTCAAACACGATTTCCCTTTCATAAAATTATGTTGACTCTGCCTAAACATATTATGATTTTCTAAGTGCCCTGTTACTACGTCCTTATTAATGGATTCCAGCATTTTCCCGGTGACTGATGTCAGACTAACTGGCCTATAGTTCCCTGTTTTCTCTCTCCTTCCTTTCTTAAGACTGTTCTAGAATCTAGGGAATTCTGGAAGATCAAAACCAATGCATCCACTATCTCTGCAGCCACCTTTTTTAGAACCCTAGGATGTAGGCCATCGGGTCCAGGGGATTGGTTCTCCAAACTACTTTTGCCAATTTGATTTGCCCAGTCGATATGAAGATTAAAGATCCCCAAGATTATAGCATTATCCTGTTAAATGTTCCACTAATTTCCTGATTTATTCTCTGTCAGATACTATAACTACTGTTAGGGGACCTATAAACTACTCCCACCGATGCTTTCTGCCCCTTGTTATTTCTTAGCTCCATCCATATTGATTCTACATCCTGATTTTCCAAGCCAAGATCCTTTCTCACTGACGCTGTCGCTTTAAGAGGGGCCTGGGTTACTGACGCTGTCGCTTTAAGAGGGGCCTGGGTTACTGACGCTGTCGCTTTAAGAGGAGCCTGGGTTACTGACGCTGTCGCTTTAAGAGGAGCCTGGGTTACTGACGCTGTCGCTTTAAGAGGAGCCTGGGTTACTGACGCTGTCGCTTTAAGTGGGACCTGGGTTACTGACGCTGTCGCTTTAAGAGGAGCCTGGGTTAATGACGCTGTCGCTTTAAGAGGGGCCTGGGTTACTGACGCTGTCGCTTTAAGAGGGGCCTGCGTTACTGACGCTGTCGCATTAAGAGGGGCCTGGGTTACTGACGCTGTCGCTTTAAGAGGGGCCTGGGTTACTGACGCTGTCGCTTTAAGAGGGGCCTGGGTTACTGACGCTGTCGCTTTAAGAGGGGCCTGGGTTACTGACGCTGTCGCTTTAAGAGGGGCCTGGGTTACTGACGCTGTCGCTTTAAGAGGGGCCTGGGTTACTGACGCTGTCGCTTTAAGAGGGGCCTGGGTTACTGACGCTGTCGCTTTAAGAGGGGCCTGGGTTACTGACGCTGTCGCTTTAAGAGGGGCCTGGGTTACTGACGCTGTCGCTTTAAGAGGGGCCTGGGTTACTGACGCTGTCGCTTTAAGAGGGGCCTGGGTTACTGACGCTGTCGCTTTAAGAGGGGCCTGGGTTACTGACGCTGTCGCTTTAAGAGGGGCCTGGGTTACTGACGCTGTCGCTTTAAGAGGGGCCTGGGTTACTGACGCTGTCGCTTTAAGAGGGGCCTGGGTTACTGACGCTGTCGCTTTAAGAGGGGCCTGGGTTACTGACGCTGTCGCTTTAAGAGGGGCCTGGGTTACTGACGCTGTCGCTTTAAGAGGGGCCTGGGTTACTGACGCTGTCGCTTTAAGAGGGGCCTGGGTTACTGACGCTGTCGCTTTAAGAGGGGCCTGGGTTACTGACGCTGTCGCTTTAAGAGGGGCCTGGGTTACTGACGCTGTCGCTTTAAGAGGGGCCTGGGTTACTGACGCTGTCGCTTTAAGAGGGGCCTGGGTTACTGACGCTGTCGCTTTAAGAGGGGCCTGGGTTACTGACGCTGTCGCTTTAAGAGGGGCCTGGGTTACTGACGCTGTCGCTTTAAGAGGGGCCTGGGTTACTGACGCTGTCGCTTTAAGAGGGGCCTGGGTTACTGACGCTGTCGCTTTAAGAGGGGCCTGGGTTACTGACGCTGTCGCTTTAAGAGGGGCCTGGGTTACTGACGCTGTCGCTTTAAGAGGGGCCTGGGTTACTGACGCTGTCGCTTTAAGAGGGGCCTGGGTTACTGACGCTGTCGCTTTAAGAGGGGCCTGGGTTACTGACGCTGTCGCTTTAAGAGGGGCCTGGGTTACTGACGCTGTCGCTTTAAGAGGGGCCTGGGTTACTGACGCTGTCGCTTTAAGAGGGGCCTGGGTTACTGACGCTGTCGCTTTAAGAGGGGCCTGGGTTACTGACGCTGTCGCTTTAAGAGGGGCCTGGGTTACTGACGCTGTCGCTTTAAGAGGGGCCTGGGTTACTGACGCTGTCGCTTTAAGAGGGGCCTGGGTTACTGACGCTGTCGCTTTAAGAGGGGCCTGGGTTACTGACGCTGTCGCTTTAAGAGGGGCCTGGGTTACTGACGCTGTCGCTTTAAGAGGGGCCTGGGTTACTGACGCTCGCTGGTCGAATCACAGCAACGAGGAAACCCGGAAATTCAGTCTCCGGGTCGCCGCAGCCGCGCAGTGAGAGGCGGGGCCGGGAGCCGGGAGGAGGAGGAGGAGGAGGAGGGGGCCGGGGCCGGGGCCTCTCCTGCGGTGATGCTGCAGCCGCTGGTGATGTGCACGGTGTGCGGCGCGGTCGCTGTGCTGATCCCGCCCCATGTGTGGGGGCTGTTGAGCAGTGGCCTGGGCTGGTTGGCGGGATGGGCCGGGGCCGGGGCCCGGGCCGGGGCCCGGGCGGGCTCCCCGACCCCCCGACTGTTCACCAAGTCCGAGTTGAGCCGGTACAGCGGGGCGGAGGGCAGCCCGGGCCTGTACCTGTCTGTCCTGGGGCAGGTGTTCGATGTGAGGAGAGGGAAGCAGCATTACGGACCAGGAGGCGCCTACAGCTTCTTCACAGGTACGGCCCGGACCCCAGACCCCGGACCCCGCACCGGCAAACGGCCCAGGGCCCCGCAAACATTCACCCTCGCCCCCCAGCATCAGAGTCATGGCAACCAGCGGGGCCCGGAGGACTGAGGAGGGAAAATACTCGCAGGTGGTGGGTCACCGGTCAGTGCGAGTCTCCTGTGTCCAGGGATACATGGGCAACCCCTTCCTTCCACTGCTGTATGTCCAGAGCAGGAGATCTGACTCCAAACAGAACATAAATAGGAGCAGGAGTAGGCCATTCGGCCCCTCGAGCCTGCTCCACCATTTAATAAGATCATGGCTGATCTTCACCCTCAACTCCACTTTCCCACCTGATCCCCATATCCCTTGATTCCCCTAGAGTCCAAAAATCTATCTATTTCAGCCTTGAATATACTCAATGACTCAGCATCCACAGCCCTCTGGGGTAGAGAATTCCAAAGATTCACAACCCTCTGAGTGAAGAAATTCCTCCTTGTCTCAGTCTTAAATGTCTGACCCCTTATCCTGCGACTATGCCCCCTAGTTCTAGACTCTCCAGCCAGGGGAAACAATCTCAGTGTCTACCCTGTGAAGCCTCCTTTGAACTCTCGTTGAAACATATAAGATTCCATCAGAGTATCATCTTGCCTCACGTCCAGCACATGGTGGATCTCCACAGTTGATGTTTATATTTGCCGGTTTATAACAGACCCGTCTTGTCTCTGGGTTGTTTCTGTAATGAAGGGTATTTTTATGTGGACAGTTTATCAGCCTGATTCACAGTCCCCTATCAGGAGGACGGTGCGCTTCCTTTAGTCTGGCTCTGACCTGTCTGACTTGGGTGACCCTATCAGGAGTTATATTCCTGCCAGCACAGCTCCCAGGGTCACAGGAGAACTCAAGCCTTCCCATCACCTCAAGGTGCAGTCCCTTGGGAAGTTTGGGTGCATTGCTGTCTGGTGAACCTTGACCCTGCAGGAGGTTTATAAACTGTTTGAAACTGATCTCCCCATAACCCTCATCCCTGCACTAACCATTGTCTCTGCTGTCTTTACAGCTCCAGAGAAACCCTTCTGTAATTTTAAAACATGTAAAGATGGTACTGTGAAACTTCTGAACATAAACATTTGTTCAGCTCAGAGGGTCTAAACCCAAAATATTAACCTATCGTGTTACAGATCTGATTTATTTCCAGCATTTGCGGTTTCTTTATTATTTCTAGCATTTGACTCACACCTTCTCCTCCCTTGAAGTTCCATTCATTTCCTGTTAGTCTTTTGTCCTGTTCACTGTTGTCATTGACTCTGTCCCTTCTTCTTTGTGACATAGTATTTGCCAGAACTGTTTTTTGCAGCCCTGGTTCTTTGCTCTGCTCCAACTCATTCCCTGTGTATCTCAGATGTATTTTCACCTTTCATCTTTCAGGCCCAGCCATGATCACTGACTTCTCTGATATTCAGTGCTCCTCTGACCTCACCAACTGATTCACAGGTCCAGGATGGGCCTGCCCATGGGGAGGAGGTGAAGGGTCACCCTGACTGCCTGCCCCTCTCTGTGGTCTTGGAGAAGGAGCACACACTGGTTGCTTGAAGCCTTCAATGACCAGTGGGTGCTACAGGGAATAGTATGGCAATAACATCATGATCTAGATTACAAGTTTCCTTTTTGGTTTTGTTGAAATCAGACTTTATATTTCAATTAATTTACTAATTGTGCCTCTTTTAAAAGGGACATGTGCAAATTTGTTTCTCTGTTGACCAATTAAACAAGGTATACCACTGACCCTTTATCCCAGACTGGAGCATGCACTGGCTGTAGCAGTGACTCAATCTACATCACATCATCCCTCATCATCCATTCCTTTAACAAACAACGTGTTTATATCCTATTGGGTAGTAAGGAGTGGAAACACCAGTAACTCCTAGATTGTCTTCCCCTTCACTTTCTTCTGGCTCCGTCTCCCTTTCTAACCCCACTCCTGCCGTGACCCTAGGTTTCTGACTGTAAAAAAGATCTGTTCTCTGCAACAGCCTCAACATCATCCCTCACGCCCCCGCCTCAACAAATTCAAAACTTGACATGATGCTGTTCTTTCCCACCACCTCTGTGCTTCCTTTTACCACAAGTTCTCCTTTGTCTCCCCCTACAATTTTGATCTCTTCTCCTATCTCCAGCCATCTCCATCCTCCTAGACCCCTTCCTCTTTCTTTTCATTGAGAACTACTGCCATTACATCACTGTCTTGAGTTTCTCCACTCCCCTTGCTCATGTTATTCTCACTCCCTCTGAACAGCTAGCTTCCTGTTCTTAGTTCTAATCCTAAGACCACCATCAAAGCTCCCTTGTCTGCCTTATTACCGGACCAATTGCTCAATGTGGCCTGTTTTCCTGTGGATGGCCTGCCTTGAGTCTTCAGTTTGAAGTTTGGAAGAAAAGTCAGCTTCCATGCAAGGTGTCAGCCTTAGCTCAGTAAGAACACTCTTGCCTCCAAGTCAGAAGGTCATGGGTTCAAGCCCCACTCCAAAGACTTGAACACATGATCGGATGAGATGTTAAACTGAGGTCCTGTCTGCCCTCGCAGGTGGATGTAAAAGATCCAATGGCACTATGTGAAGAGTGGCAGGGGAGCTCTCCCAGTATCCTGGCCAACATTTATCCCCTGGCCAACAAACAGATTATCTGGTTATTTATCTCATTGCTATGGCAAATTGGCTGCCCTGTTTCCCTAACTTACAACTGTGACTGCATTGCAAAAGTGCTTCATTTGGCTGTGAAGTGCTTTTGGACGTCCTGAGGTTGTGAAAGGCACTATATAAATGCAAGTTCTTTGACTGTATTTTATCACCTTCTCTAATTCTTATACTGCTGTGTCTGCTTTCAGTTTTGCAAAGCACTTTGGAACATAATTTACTACATGAAAGGCATTCTATAAATGCAAGTAATTAAGATCTTGATAATCTGAACGGACGGGTGAAACTCAATCCCAGAGTTCAGATGATTATGAACTGCTCAAAATCAGAATCCCTGCAATGTGTACGGTCCTATTGTGATTTTAATTAGTAATTATGCTACTGAGCTCCGTTATGAGTCTGTCTCTTCCACTTGATTTGTGTAACAAGCTGAAAATTAACTGGACAGCAACCTATGTTCCAAGAACTTGAAAATATAATTTGAGTTAAGAAACACAGCCCCTTTAAACTATGATTCTTGCAGGACCTGCTCATTGTGCCATTGATTTTAAAGGTTACGGTAGCTTTACAGGTCTCAAATTGCTGCAGATAATCAGTACACTATTGATGGCTCGATGCTCTCAGAAGTGAACTTGTTCTGTTAACTGTAGGTCGAGATGCCAGTAGAGCGTTTGTGAGTGGCGATTTCACAGAGAATGGTCTAGTGGATGATGTAACCGGGCTCTCGCCCACTGAAATGCTATCTCTCCATGATTGGCTTACCTTCTACAAGAAAGAATATGTTTTTAAGGGTAAGAATCTTAATTAGAAAAAGAAGCACATTTTGTAAAAATGCAGTCCAAAAAGCCTGATCTGAAATAGTGTGAAAAATATTGGGGAAGGTGTGAAGACTCAAATCAGAGGTCTTTTGATCTGAAATTGCCAATTAAGGTGACTTTGTATATTTTTAATATTCCTTAAATAACGAGGCGATTTCCTTTCGCCCCTCCTCATCTCCCTCCCTCATGAGGTTGACTCTTTGCTGGCTGGTCACAGTACTTGCCCAAATTCCCATTATTCATGCCTGCAGTTTGATGACGAGTGGCGGGAAGCCACCTGACCACACGTGGTGAGTCCAATGCCTGGCCCAACACGCTCACTTACAGCAGGGCTTCGCGGGCTACTGATCAGCAAAAGGAATCCCGTCTATCTATCCGAGGGGGGGGGGGGGGGGCTAAGGTCAATAGTACGCCTACCTCTGCCCTGGCGGAGATCAGATAACTGAGCGCAGACTGGGGCACAAACCTGAGATCGTTTTAAAACACGTGGCTCAACTGTTCACTGAATAAATTGAGTAGCAAACTCAGCATTGACCAGGGATCAGATCTAGGACCATCCAGGTGTGTGTAGTGTCCAGATAAACTTGCTGAGCATTAAGAGACACACACAAGGTGCCTTGCATTAAAACATTTACATCAAAAAGCTATTTTTCAAAAGTAGGAGTTGGTGGTTGAATGTGTATTTGTGCCAATGCTGTTTAAGGAAAGACACTGAACCGAGGTCAGGTGATTTTCCCTACTGGGCGAGGGAACAACCAGAGACGAATCACAGGTTATCCTTATTGTAGTACTTGAAGAGTACGGTTAGAGAGAGATAGTGAAATAGGCCAAAGAGACAACTGCAGTTGGTGGTGCAGGATATACAAACCAGTGCAACGGGAGGGGGGAAATAAACAGCACTGATCTCTGAAATTCTAATATAAAGCAATTCAGTGCAACTCCATTAGTTTGTTTTTATTAATACCTTTGTTCTGAATTTGAAAAATAAAGGCTGGGTCTAAATTAACTGGGTTCAAATCTCCTTGACTCTAGACAGCTAAAGAATCAGTACACTTCTCGAAATTTTTTTTAAAGTTCAAAATTTGAAACGTAACATTTTGGGAATAGAGGTGGTCAAGCAGCATCTGGGAGGAGAAAGGACAAATTAACACTTCCCGTGCAGACGCTTTCTGATGATGGGTCTACACCCATAACTGTAATCTGTCCTTTCTCCTCCCAGATACTGTTGGACCCGCTGTGTATTTCCAGCATTAACCTTTTGAGTGTATCCAAGTTTGCAGATACACTAAGTTAGGAGGGACCGTAAGTAGTGCAGATGGGAGCAGGAAATTGCAAAGGGACATAGACAGATTAAGTGAGTGGGCAAAACTGTGGCAGATGGAGTTCAATGTGGGGAAGTGTGAGGTCATCCACTTTGGATTCAAGAAAGACAAATAGGGATAGTTTTTAAAATGGTGAGAAGCTAGGAACTGTGGCTGAGCCGAGAGATTTGGGTGTCCATGTACACAAATCACTAGTCATAGATTTATACAGCACGGATAGAGGCCCTTCGGCCCATCGTGTCCGCGCCGGCCATCAAGCCCTGTCTACTCTAATCCCATATTCCAGCATTTGGTCTGTAGCCTTGTATGCTATGGCATTTCAAGTGCTCATCCAAATGCTTCTTGAATGTTGAGGGTTCCTGCCTCCACAACCCTTTCAGGCAGTGAGTTCCAGACTCCAACCACCCTCTGGGTGAAAAAGTTCTTTCTCAAATCCCCTCTAAACCTCCCGCCTTTTACCTTGAATCTATGTCCCCTTGTTATAGAACCCTCAACGAAGGGAAAAAGCTCCTTAGTATCCATCCTATCTGTGCCCCTCATAATTTTGTACACCTCAATCATGTCCCCCCTCAGCCTCCTCTGCTCCAAGGAAAACAAACCCAATCTTCCCAGTCTCTCTTCATAGCTGAAGCGCTCCAGCCCTGGTAACATCCTGGTGAATCTCCTCTGCACCCTCTCCAAAGCGATCACATCCTTCCTGTAGTGTGGCGACCAGAACTGCACACAGTACTCCAGCTGTGGCCTAACCAGTGTTTTATACAGCTCCATCATAACCTCCTTGCTCTTGTATTCTATGCCTCGGCTAATAAAGGCAAGTATCCCATATGCCTTCTTTACCACCTTATCTACCTGTTCCGCCGCCTTCAGGGATCTGTGAACTTGCACACCAAGATCCCTCTGACCCTCTGTCTTGCCTAGGGTCTTCCCATTCATTGTATATTCCTTTTCCGGGTTAAATTCCATTTGCCACTGTTCCGCCCATCTGACCAACCCATCTATATCGTCCTGCAGACTGAGGCTATCCTCCTCGCTATTTACCACCCTACCAATTTTTGTATCATCAGCGAACTTACTGATCATACCTTTTACATTCATATCCAAGTCATTAATGTAGACCACAAACAGCAAGGGACCCAGCACCGATCCCTGTGGTACCCCACTGGCCACAGGCTTCCAGTCACAAAAACAACCTTCGACCATCACCCTCTGCCTTCTGCCACGAAGCCAGTTTTGTATCCAAAGTGCCAAGGCACCCTGGATTCCATGGGCTCGTACCTTCTTGACCAGTCTCCTGTGGGGGACTTTATCGAAGGCCTTACTGAAATCCATGTATACCACATCCACTGCGTTACCCTCATCCACACGCCTAGTCACCCCCTCAAAAAATTCAATCAAATTAGTCAGACATGATCTTCCCTTGACAAAGCCATGTTGACTATCCCTGATTAATCCTTGCTTCTCCAAGTGGAGACTAATTTTGTCCTTCAGAATTTTTTCCAATAATTTTCCTACCACTGATGTTAGGCTCACTGGCCTGTAGTTCCCCGGTTTTTCCCTACTCCCCTTCTTGAATAATGGGTACGACATTAGCGGTTCTCCAGTCCTCTGGCACATCCCCTGTGGCCAGAGAGGTTCTGAATATATGTGTTAGAGCCCCCGCAATCTCCTCCTTTGCCTCACACAGTAGCCTGGGATACATTTCGTCCGGGCCTGGGGATTTATCCATTTTTAGGCCTGCTAAAACCGCCAATACCTCCTCCCGCTCGATGTTAATATGTTCGAGTATATCACAGTCCCCCTGTCGTATTTCTATGTCGACGTCGTCCTTCTCCATAGTGAAAACTAGTGCACAGGTACAAAAAGGCTAATGGAATATTGGTCTTAATTTCAAGGGAGCTGGCATACAAAGGGGAGGAAGTTATGCCTCAGTTGTATAGAGCCTTGGTCAGACCCCCATCTGGAGTACTACGTTCAGTTCTGGGCACTGCACCCCAGCAAGGATATATTGGCCTTGGAGGGGGTGCAGTGCAGATTCACCAGAATGATGCAGGGGCTTAGAGGGTTAAATTATGAGGATAGGTTGCATAAACTTGGCCTGTATTCCCTAGAGTATAGAAGATTGAGGGGTGATCTGATCAAAGTGTTTAAAATGTTAAAAGGATTCAATAGGGTGGATATGGAGAAACTATTTCCTCTGGTGGGGAAATCCAGAACAAAGGGGGCATAATCTTAAAATTAGAGTTCGGCCATTCAGGAGTGAAATCAGGAAGCACTTTTTCACACAAGTAGTGGAAATCTGGACCCCTCTCCCACAAAAGGCTGGGGGTCAACTGGAGTTTTCAAAACTGAGATCAATAGACTTTTGTTAGGTAAGGCTATCAGGGATATGGAGCAATGGTGTGTAAATGGAGTTGAGGTACAGATCAGCCAGTATTAAAGTACAGTTTTAAAGGGGTGCAGGAACAAAGACCTGGGGGTGTATGTCCACAAATCTTTAAAGGTGGCATGACAAATCGAGAAGGCTGTTAAAAAAAGCATATGAGATTCTTGGCTTTATCATCAGAGGCACAGAGTACAAAAGCAAAGAAGTTATGCTAAACCTCTATAAATCACTGGTTAGGCCCCAGCTGGAGCATTGTGTTCAATTCTGGACACCACATTTTAGGAAAGATGTCAAGGCCTTAGAGGGTGCAGAGGAGACTTAATAGAATGGAACAAGAGATGCAAGAGTTCAGTTACATGGAGACACTGAAGAAGCTGGGATTGTTCTCCTTAGAGCAGAGAAGGGGAGATTTGGTAGGTGTTCAAAATCATGAACAGTTTTGATAGGGTAAATAAGGAGAAACTGTTCCCAGTGACAGAAGGGTCGGTAACCAGAGGATACAGATTTAAGGTAAATGGCAAAAGAACCAGAGGCGAAATGAGAATTTTTTAATGCAGCGAGTTGTTATGATCTGGAATGCACTGCCTGAAAAGGTGGTGGAAACAGATTCAATAATAACTTTCAAAAGGGAATTGGATAAATACTTGAAGGAGAAAAATTTGCAGGGCTATGGGGAAAGGGAAGCGGAATGGGACTAATTGGAATAGCTCTTTCAAAGAGCCAGCACAAGCACGATGGGCCGAATGGCCTCCTTCTGTGCTGTATCATTCTATGATTCTAAGACCACCACTGCACCAGCAAATAAATTGCATCAATAGTCAACCCCAATTATAGCAAATTCAGACTCACTCCCAGAAAACCTGCAATCACCACCTTTGGATAATTTCATAGAGTTAGACAGCACGGATAGAGGCCCTTCGGCCCATCGTGACCGCGCCGGCCATCAAGCCCTGTCTACTCTAATCCCATATTCCAGCATTTGGTCCGTAGCCTTGTATGCTATGGCATTTCAAGTGCTCATCCAAATGCTTCTTGAATGTTGTGAGGGTTCCTGCCTCCACAACCCTTTCAGGCAGTGAGTTCCAGACTCCAACCACCCTCTGGGTGAAAAAGTTCCTTCTCAAATCCCCTCTAAACCTCCCGCCTTTTACCTTGAATCTATGTCCCCTTGTTATAGAACCCTCAACTAAGGGAAAAAGCTCCTTAGTATCCATCCTATCTGTGCCCCTCATAATTTTGTACACCTCAATCATGTCCCCCCTCAGCCTCCTCTGCTCCAAGGAAAACAAACCCAATCTTCCCAGTCTCTCTTCATAGCTGAAGCACTCCAGCCCTGGTAACATTTCCCTTTCTTGTTCCCCATTGTGCTTCTCTCTCCCTTTCCCTCTCTTTCACTCCACCTGCTTCTTGTACCCGGTTTTATGCTTGCTTTCTGGATAACTTAGTTAAACTTCTCCAAGGCAGGTGCTACTATTGAAACAAACCTGTAACTGAATGGAGCAGCTCCACAGATAGGTTCCTCACCCCCCTATAACACATCTGTGACAGTTTCAACTAGGAAAAAGAAACAAAGAAAACAAGAGATCACAAAAGACAACAGAACAATGACCAATGTTACATTTTGATTCTCCAAAACAATTTACAAAGCATCTTTTAACAGAAGCATTTGTGTACACCTTACCTCAAATACAGGTTTTATTTTGGGGGAGCTGGAGATGGTTTTAAAAATCTCTCACATCCCATCAGTGCCATATTTTAAGGTCAGTGAGCTTTTTTGGTTTTGCAAGTTAGGCTTCCAATTACGAGCTTGTCTGGAACCTAATGTTTAGCTGTCCAAGAATTGGTTTGTTACACCTTGTTCTGAGCATCTCTCTAAACTTGGATCCTAACTGCAAGATTTTTCAGATCACAGAAGTGTTCTTTTAATTTTTTTTTCTTGCAAGGCAAATTAAGTGGAACGTATTATGACCATAATGGTGAACCGACCCAAGCTCTCGTTGACGCAGAGTTGGCCGTGATACAGGGAAGGAAACTGAAGGCGGAATCCGAATTGGAAAATAAAATATTTCCCCCCTGTAATTCTGAATGGACCTCGACCAAAGGCGGCAGAGTCTGGTGTTCATCTCTCAGGTAAGGAGAGTGTCCTTTTTATTAACATCCCCTTGACCATCCCCTTTCCATGCCTCTTCTGTTCTGAAGGCAGTGTCTCGTGGCCTCGAATGTCTGACCGCCCTCCCCATCCCCATCCCCATCCAAATGGGGGATTCTACATGTGCAAACCTGGAGAAAGGATTTGACCATGGTGGTAGGAGCAAGCCAAATCCCGTCATCTTCTGGTCCACTGCTATGCAGAGGTCATCGGCTGGAGATCAAGAGCAGAAACCCTGGTTTATCTTTCCTCTTCCTAAAGACGCTGAGCAGGATTTTAATAAAAATTAGTTTGCACATAATGGCGGGGCCATTTTTGCAGCACACTTGAAGTCTGCTGGCCCTTGGTTGCATCTATCAGGATGGGGATAGACATAATGGAGATTGAGTTGGCCATGATCAAACCTTCCAGTCATTTTGGTGATGGATTGGGTCACCATTCTCACAGCATCACGGCAGCCACTCCATTTCTAGCAAACTCCACAATCTATCATTAATGAAACAAATTTCTCTAAAGCATCATACAGTAAATTAAAGACATGGGAAGTGGCCAACCATAGGTACCTTCAGGGTGAGGCACATGCAAGGGGGAGAACAAAATGGGTAAGTAAGCTAGCCCAGTTAGAGCATCTCTGGGCTGGACAGGGATGCAAAGAACCAGTGACCAGTTACAAACTGGTGGCCAAATTATAGCTCCCATATGCCCCTTCATCCAGTGAATTGGGCACAAAGAAAAATTAAAACAAAATTGAGTGAATAAATACAATTTTTATTAATGTTCTATTCCTATATTTCCAGCGGAGGAATAGAGAGGAATTGGGCTGGTGTCCCACGCAAACTATACAAGCCTGGATCAAGGAACCATCGCTGTGTTTGTGTTCGCACGAATGGACCACCAGCTAACCAACCCAGTTCAGCCCATAACAGGGGAGATCTTGACAACCCGAACCTCCAGGAATATGAGGGATGCTATAGCCTTTCAGACTCATGTGCCATTCCAGAGGAATAGCACAATGGCCTAAAAGTAGGTTACAGGCCTGTTTTAAGAGACGTTAAAATATCAGCATCTGTGATTCCATTACAAAGTACTCCAGTGTCTTAAATCATTGTATTTTGAAATAGTAATTTATTGGATGGATAATTTAAGAGGATAAACTTGGTCATGGGTGTTGTACTTGATGCTTGACTGAAAATTAGCTTAATTAGAATGATAATAGTTACTGGTTTCCAATACAGGTGAGATATGAAACCAAATCCCTTCTGCAACAATCAGCAACTCTGGTAATCTGTGGGCTGGCACCAGTGACAATGACCATGAAAGCTGCTGGATTGTTGTAAAAAGCCAACTGGTTCACTTGTGTCTGTCAGGGAAGGGAACCTGCTGCCCTAATCTAGTCTGGCCTACATGTGACTCGAGTCTCCAGTCCCACACTGTCAGTACGGGAGTAGGCCTGGTATGTGACACAGCCTGTGAATGATATGCCAATTGGGGGGGGGGGGAGAAGAGGAGTGAAAATAAAAATCCTTTTAATGCTTAGAGATTATATCACTGGATAGGATGCCACATGTTACCTAATCAGCACAAAGGATGGGGAAAGAGCTCAGTTTTGTAGTAGTTTTGCCAGAATGCATTTGTTTAATGGAAGTTGATTTACCTTTCTATAAAAAAATAGGGGGAAGATATTAAACAGGGTTGTGCTATGCCTAATACTGGACATTCCCTTTTTTATTGCTATAGAAATTCAACCCTCTTTTCCAAAATCCCCTTTCCAGTATATGGGATATATTGTAGATTTATGAACTGAAAAAGTTGACATTGGGAGCATCTTGCTCCTCATTGGCTTTTTACAGATTGAAATCTGCCACTAACTGAACTTTCTGTGTTGTTAGTGACACCAGCAGGGCAGTGATAGCAGCCCCTTGCTAGTGCTCAATACCTGACAGGCATGGTCAAGGTCCATACATGAATAATGGGTACATGAGCATGGTAGTGGAGGGACAGAGTGTGACTGTGGCACTGAACCAGAGTAAAGAATTAGTAGTCTTAGAAGGAAGGAAACTGCAGCAGAATTTCAAAGCAGAGCTTTGTGTGATAATGGAAATAATTGCACTGATTTGAACAGACCCACTTTTAAAAATTGTTTTAGACTTTTATTAAGTTGAGGGGTTGGGAAGATAGTTTATTGGGACAGGAATTACAATCTTAGTTAGTTGCTGTATGGAGGACAGTTCCTTGTGGTCTCTAATTGCAGTGATCCTTGTATTGATGGAATGTTACTTCACCTGTGTAGGTATCTAAGTTTGATTGCCTAAGGCTTCCTGTGTACAAGACTTTAATTTTTGTAATTTGTCTGAACAAAATTCAACAGCTTTTTGCCAATGGCCATGACACTGAAGAGTGGCTGCTTACACCTTTGTTTAAACCCTTGTGTACTCATTAGCATAAGAAAGGCTTCAAATGTTTCCTTGTCAGACTTCCTCCTTCACAACTTTACTCAAGAAAGCAGGAACTTGCATTTGTACAGCATCTTTCACAACCTCAAGATGTCCCAAAGTGCTTCACAGCCAATGAAGTATTTTTGAAGTGTAGTCACTGTTGTAATGTAGGAAATGTGGCAGCAAGGTCCCACAAACAGCAATGTGATAAATGGCCATGTAATCTGTTTGTGTTGTTGGAGGGATAAATGGTGGCCAGGACACTGGGGAGAATTCACCTGCTCTTTGAATAATGCAGTGGTATTTACTACATCCACCTGATAGGACCACCAAGGCCTCAGTTTAACAGCACCTTCAGCATTGCAGTGTCAGTCTAGATTACATTCAAGTCTCTGGCATGGGACTTGAACCCACAAGCATCTGCTCAGAAACAAGAGTGCTACCACTGAGCTAAGGTTAACACCTAATCTCACCTCACTCCACTGACTGCTGTAACCCTATATAAATCAACTTGAAGATCCTGATTCCAACTTTCAAATCAGATTTTGGATATTTTCTCTAATCATAGGAGTGGTGTGTAGGCTGAACCTATGAATCCAAATTACTACTTGTCCTTCACCACAGGCCAATATTTCAGTAATGCTTAATTTCTGGGACTACTAAAATCATATCTCCTCCTTCAAAAAATACATCTTCAGCCCCAACTTCCTGCTCAGCATATTCCTCATTCCCCTTCTAAAGTGTCCTTTTCCCATTAAATAGTGCATGGTGTACTGAAATCCAAAACTAAAGTGTGCACCACTTCTTCCCCCACCAAGTTCCCAATCTCACCCTGGCATACCCAGTTGAGACACTGGTCTCTGTGACCACTGTTGGATTATTGCCACTTCACCATAGAATTAAATCCCCACCTAATTTGTAATTACAGGCAGGGTTTTGTTACTAAGGAAGGACTATGTTGATCATATCCCTAAGCACCATTACTAGCTACAGCCTAGGTAACATTCAATAACACGGCTGTTTCTCTCTCCTACCATCCAACAGGTGCCCACTTTTACTCCTATGTACATTGGAACAGGTTGTGCCTGCTCCTCTGAATAGCTAGTAACTCTACTGTCTTTGGTTACTAGTGTTTCAGGCAAGTCAAGTGGTGCTTCATATGAAGGAGGAAGAATTTCACATTAGTGAAGAGATCTCAATAAGCAAGAGTCACAATGGCAGTGATAATACCAAAGTCTGTATAAGATTCTATTAAATTTACTCTGGGATGTGGGTGTTTTGTGAAATGTAACACTTTAGCTTAACATTTCCCACTAAAAGCTTGGAACTTAAGGCAAAGTTATAGTAGTAACAAAAGCAGAATGCATATCAAGAACAGTCCTTATTAAAGGTTTACCTAAATGCTTAAGAACTTGCTATACAGCCTGATCATATCCACAAGACATCCCAAAGTACTCTACAGTCAATTAATTACTTGTGCAGCCACCATTATACAAGGAAACACAGCCAATCTGTGCATAGCAAGGTCCCACAAACAGAAAATGAGATGACTGGCCTCTTCATTTGTTTCTGGTGTTGTTGGTTGAGGGATGAATACCTGTATAAAAACATAGCAGCTTTCATAGGATGTGACAACAGTATTGACCACCACAGCCGAGGGAAGGATAACCACCAATCCTGGCCTCTAGGATTGCAAATGGACAACCGGCCAAGTATTTTGTGTCCAGAGCATCGTGTAACGTACTTTGCAAGAGTGAAGAGTGCCTGCTATTCATGCACCTTATACTGTAGCCTTTAGCAGGTGACAACCATAAAATGCAGAATTTCAAGTAGATCACATAGTTGTAGAAAACTCCAAGATAAAGAAACATACCTATCATGACTGCATTTTACCATTGTACTGTGGTGTCTAGCTTAAAAACAGCTACACCCATCACTATGGCTACCTAGATATCCAGTGGCTTCCAATGCACTCAGCCATATATTGCTGCTTTGTCATTTCAAATAGCCCCAATTATCATAACATTATATTCCTCTATGGCTCAGAAGCCACATTTGTGTACACTAGTCTCTTATGACTACCTCTGGCTATTGCCACCTCACTATAGAATTACAGCATTTAATCCCCACCTACTTTGTAAGTACAGAGTCAGGCTTTTGTTACCAAAGAGGACTATATTGATCATATCCCTAAGCACCACTGCTAGCAACATCTTGGGTAATATTCAATGATATTGCTGTACAGACTTTCCACCTATACATTGTAAACAGAAGTAAACATACACCATTATAGGACAATTCTGTGCAATAGGTTCCAATGTTAGTGCAAAAAAATTAGCCATTACTGAAACAGATTTCTTCTAATACTGAATAATGCATCATAATTAAATAGGGTTAAGGGCTGGAATAAATTTTAACCCATTGAGCACTTGTTACTCAGAAGCAAAGGAGTTTCTCTGTACATACATTTGTTCTTTATTAGGTAAATGTACTTTAATATCTCATGGTTTTATTCAAAAAGTACTGATTATAGAACACATTCAGAACTGAACATGGGAAATTAATGTTTTAGTGTGTTAGCAAGATGCTGCAGTCCTCAATGGGTTAAAGGTCACTGATTACATAGGAGACTCTTAATACAAGAGCACTGGCAACAGCAAGAGGAGATTGAATAAGATGTTGGTGCTTTTGGTGCAATTTGACCTTTGCAAGTAACTGCCATCCCAATGGGTAGTTCAGTCACACTGGGCACTAAATTTCCTTAAACATGGCCCACACACATTTCAGTGACTGCAGTTGGCATAAATCAACTTGAAAACTAGTTTAATCCAACTGCTTATGGTGAACACTAATGACTATCTACCGCTTACTGACTAGTCTGCCATTGATGAATCATTGCCCTTTCCCAAGTCCTTGTTTAAAAGATTTCCAGCCAAGCATGCTCCAATGCATAATCACAATTTAAGAGGTTCTGTTAACTAATCTTGTGAATAACCAGATCAAAAAAGGAATGATGGAATAAGATTTTAAAGGCTTTAATTTACATTTGAAAGAATATGGAATGTAAAGGGGAGAGATCCTAGTGATGACTCCCTTAATCATTCATTCACTGCTTCTCATTGTCTTTGGTCTAAACAAATGAATATTGACCCAAGTGCTGGGACTACTTGAGAAAATGGTTACTCTACTTCAAATCCAACTATTTCATGCAAACACATCCTTCTGCAACATTTAAACACAAACTGGTCTATCCCGATACAGGCTCGCTGCAAGAACAGAGTGTCCTTGGTTTTGTTTCCAGGCAATTCTCAGCAGGAAATAGTGATGGGTGCCTAGATGCTGCAAGTAAGCTAGCACAGATTGTTTAGCCCACAGGACCATGAAACATTAGAGATGCATTCACAGTAAATAAATGGAGAATGGCTTGAATCTGCCCCATGGTGGTTAAACTCTCCTTTGAAATGAATCCAATAGCATATTGTGTTCTCAATATGACACAAGAACAGCCGCTAATAAATGGTGTAGGGCAGCTATCACTGTTAGCCAAAAGTCTCTGTTCCAGTTTATTTATATCGGCATTACATTATTCAACTCTGCTCACAAATGCACCAACATCATATTACACATGGAATGTTGTTCAAAACAGTTGCTAACCTCAACCAAGAATTGAATGAAAACTTTTCCAAAAAGGTTGGATTTAGCCTTCATCCCATCCATCAGAGCCTAGGCAAGCTATAAGATACAAGTAGTACAGCACAGAATTAAACATGGGATCTGAATGCAGACTATCAGCTGGTCGGCCTCACTTAAAGCAATAGTCGCGGCCTTACTTAAGAAATGGGCTTTATATCCGAATGGATTAAGATATAATGCAAAGCATGACATTTTGCCAAAACACTTGAGCACAGCTCAAATTGCATAAAATACAGTAACTGGTTTTGAAATATTTTACACAATTGACTGCACATCAAGTAGCAATCCTTGAAGAATAGTGGTTTTGCAGATGAAGCAAATTAGAACTGCTGTCCAAATTTAACCCTTTCCCCTCTAGGTAGCATTCACACAATAACCAAAAACATCACCCATGTGTCTATAATGACTAAATCTTCAGAGACGATGTGATATTGTGGGACTCTTAAATGAGTACACCCAACACCAGCTGGAGGAACAGCTCCAATGTGACTTGGCCACTATTCTCAGCAGGGCCTCCAGCAACCCTTCATCTCTAGGATTCCTGTAGGAGCATATTAATTACCAGATTGTTGAATGATGTTAGAACATGCCACAAACCAGGTTAGCGCTGTATGTACTGCTCAGAACAATGGAGATCCAAAGAAAAGCAAATGGCATACTGAACTAAAACTGGTAAATTCATGAAAAGGTGAACCATTCTGTTCAGTAACCACTGAATTGCAGAACCAGCTTGCCACAGGTTGGTTTGATACACACTGTACCAAGAGTAGCAGATTTAAAAAAAAAGTTATTCCATCTTGTTCCAGTTTAAAAAGGGACCATATTCTACCATGTATATGACCATGCATTTGGTCTAAATATGCAGCATTTCCCTTTTTAAACGAACAACCATTTCTATTGGTAATAAAATATTTTCCTGTTAGTGTTACCAAGTTTGTTCCCAGAGAGATCCAAACCATTAAGGATTATACATTCTGCTGCTGCCATCTATGATTAGATGTATACAGATCAGGAATTTGACAACCAAACTGAGGTACATTCAGTTACCATGTACAGTCTACATAGGGCAAAATAGACAGTCAATTCCCTCAAGGTGTTGCTTCCCCCTCCCACTAAGCTAGCCTATATCTGGATAGGATCGGGGAGGGGACAAAAAAAAGATAGAGTGTTATCTACGATTAGTGAACAAGATTAAAACATTAGAGCAGAAACTGAAGGGTGTTAGCTTGAAATAACCCCAGGTCCTGAATATTTCTACCATACAACCCTCTCAGAATAGGGTCAAACCCAACCCCAGCCAGAAGCACCAGCACCAGCACTCAATTCTGATCGATTCACATGGCTATGCATCCATCCATTGTCACCGTGTCCATTAATACACCGGAGAATCAAACAGCATAATTTCAATCTGAGTAATATAATGCGATCCTCAAGTGTTTTGGGCTTCTCTCCGAAAAGGAGCAAATCTGATTCGAGCTTCCTGCTGCTGGAAAGGTGCTGTGTAGTGCTGCTAAAACACAAAACGGCAGGGCAACTCCAACAAGTACTAAGAGACCCCACCCAGTGTCAGCACATCGAAGCAAATGTCGCACACCCGCACAGGCTTATTTAAATCGAACTTGATGATGGGAATTTCCTTCATCGAACACTTGTGACAGAGCAGTCGTCCACAATGGCGGCTGTCAAGACAAAAAGGACTTGTAACAACGGACAGCACAGCTCCTGGAAACAATGCGATGCAATTACTCTCCATCTTTACACCCACTACGTATTTTATACTTTAATGGTACCAATGTTCTTTATTGCTGCTTTTAGCACATTAAGGAAAGCATATTTATTATCTCAAAAAAAAATGGCGGGGGGGGCGAGGGAGAAGGGGGAAAAAAGAGAAGGATGAGGTTTTTTTTTTTTTATTAACCAATTGCTGATGAGATAAATGGGGGAAATTGGTTTGGAGAAGTTACTGAATCCAGAAAGCTGAATTAAAGCACCATTGCCATGTCAACAACTACAGTTACTGAAATGGAGACCTGACCTGAATACTCAGTAACCGCTCTGTGCCAGTGAGCCTGATCAGGTTAGCAGCAATTCCATGTTTTTTAAAGCTCAAAAAAGACAGGAACAAATGTATGTTCTCTGTACGCAGATGTTTAAGAAAGAAAGACTTGCATTTATATAGTTCAGTTTTCAGCCTCTGGACATCCCAAAGCACTTTTCAGCCAATGAAGCACTTTTGAAGTGTAGTCACTGTTGTAATGTAGGAAATGCAGCAGCCAATTTGCACACAGCAAGGTCCCACAAACAACAAAGCAATGATGATCAGATGGTCTGTTTTTTATAAAAAAATTTCTAAAGAGTGATGTTGGTTGAGGGATAAATATTGGCCAGGACACTGGAAAGAACTCCCCTGCTCTTCAAAAATAGTACCATGGGATCTTTTATGTCTACCTGAGGGCAGATGGGGCCTTGGTTTGACATCTCATCCGAAAGACGGCACCTTTGACAGTGCAGCATTGGAGTGTCAGTCTAGATTATGTGCTGAAGCCCCTGGAGTGGGACTTGACCTACTGACTCAGATGAGTGTACTACCACTGAGCCACAGCTGACACCCTTTAAGGTCCTGACTGTACATTGGTTTTGAAGCAAAGCAAACTGGAGGCCAGCTTCAATCTTCATTATCTCCTTTGATTGAACATTGCACACCATTACATTTAAAGCTTTACTTCAGGTTTGTGTGGCTCAAATAAGATGACCAACAGCTATTACCAGGTTACAAATATATAACCACCATCAGGTCAGTCAGTTCAAAGTGGATGTGGCTCAAGTTTTTTTGTGTGGAAATTTCAGCCTCAATTTCAATCAACACACCGCTAGACTCTTCCATGTATTTCACTGGTGCAGATTGTGTGGAGTTCACAAAAGGCAACTCACCAATGGTGTTTCCGCATAGTGACTCCAAACTTGGCAATGCACTCGAAGCAGTTGGAGCCCTCACACCACGGAGGCTCCTTAGACAGCATGTCTGAAACAACATTAAAAATCAGTAACAAAACAGAGACTGGGTGGCGTCGAAGATCTTTATTGTAGAATCACAGTGGGATTTTGGGAGTTATTGAACATTGGGAAAGCCTTGTAAACCCAAGGGGGCAGTCCCCGGGTCTAAATCTTTTCCCCCCAGTAACAGCAGGAACTAAATGGCATCCACGGTCACTGTGATCCAGTGGGATTTTGAGTCATCGAGTGTTGGAATGCTTTGTAAACCCACGGTTGCAGTCCCTGGGTCTAGATCTTTTCCCCTTCAATATAACGATTAGTCTCAGCACGCTTTATGTTGATACTTGAGAATTTCAGGATGCAATGATGAAAATCTAGCACCAAAAAAAGGAAGCCACAACAAACCATAAACCCTCCGCAGGGTACAGTGCGTGTGCACACCTCCGTATCACTCACAGCATCTCCCTCGCTGCAGCTCATCCCACTACATTGTTGCTGAAGAGAACATGCAGACTTTGAAGAGTGGTTTTGGTATCTGGCTGGTTTATATACTGTGTGGGTGCAGCGACTGGTGAAGAGAGGATCAAATTCAACTATGAGGACCCCATGACTGAACAGGACCACTTTGCTATTCAGGCTCGGACATGAAGTACGATTACATGGCAATGTACCAATGAGTCACCTTGTCCGCAAAACGATACCCCCAACCCCCGCCAAGGACAGAAAATATTGGGGGAAAAGTGGCTTGAAGATTTTTTTTGCAGTTCAATCGTTTAAAAAGTTATGTTTTAGGATATAAAACAAAACAGCCAGTTGAGGTCATTGCGCTGTTATTTTGGAAACCTGATTTCAGCACGTGTAGGCGTTAGGCTGGTTTACGACGTAAACTGCTGTGGGCTGAGATTACAAGAGTGAGATGATAGAAATCAGGCTCGCAATTGCAGTGATTTAAGACATTACCTAGAAGCCGGAAGAGCAGCTGCTTCGTAGCCACCTGATAATTAAATATGTTGGTCCCCTGGATGTTGTTGACCCCTAGACGAGCCCCAGCTCGCACAATGGCTCGACACAGGTTGGCATTTCCCTTCATGTAGGCCAACAGCAGGACTGCAAGGAAAACAGGCCACAATTCAACCACAAATACTGACAACACAAATACAAGAATTATGAAGCCCAATATTTATTTCTTCCCAATTCATCAAACGTGACTGTTTGTTCAGCTTTATCTGGAATTTGAAAAATTTAAATAGTAACTGGAGGGGCACCAGCACATTTTCCCCAAAGAATGGAAAGGTCCAAGGTTCGATTCAGCTGCTCGAGCCTGTTGGGCCATTCGATCAGATCATGACTGATCTGTACCTCAACTCCATATCAGACAAAAATGGACACCGAGCCAAAAGGAGGAGATATGAGGCAGGGTGACTAAACGTTTGGCAGGCAGCAGTTAATGCAAAGCATCAAGTATTGGGAGAAAAAGGGCAGATGGCAGTCAGTTCTTCAAATGATGATCAACAAATAGCAATAAGTCAAAAGAAATTCAAAAATAAAATAAATTTTTAAAAAAATCTTACCACTAAAGGGCAACGATTATTGAATTTTTTTGTACATCTAAATGTTGTCAAAAATAAGAAACTGTACAAAAGAAACAAGGAGAATAACCACACCAACCAACCATAAATGTGCAACAAGGTTGGGGGGGGGGGGGGGGGGACAGAAAAGTACAAACCTGCCACTGATTTGGTGGGGGGGGCGGGGGGTAGGACATTAATACAACACAGGAGTGGGGTCTGCATCACCTGTAATCGGGCACTTGAGGCACAAACCTCAAGATGGGCCTCACCCACCTTCTGGTTTCCCCAGAATATTGAATTCAGGAGAGTTCAACTTCACTGTATGTAGAAATGTGAAGGGCAATAATTCTATCAAGGCAGGGTAAGTACAGGAGGCTTTGCGGCTGCTTCTTCCTAGACTTAGAGTGAGCTGTTATTTAGGGAATGGGAATGGGTAGAGCAGTGCCTCTTTTATCTGCCAACATCTGTATGAGTGTCTGTTCTGGGACACAACATGCAAAGCAGAGTCTCCTAATTATATTTGTTCATTTCACCAAGGTGCGTTGGAGACGATCCCAAGCCTGGTTATGGGGTTGATAAAAGACACTTTCTCCCACCCTCATTCTTGCTTTCGCTTATTTTAGCAACGAGAACAGATTCAAGTATAAAGCAGCGTTTCATCCACAGATGAACATTTTAGCAACCCTTGTCGCTGCGTCAGTCTGTGCCTCCGATTATTAATCTTCTTTCCTGTGCTTCTCTGTTACTTGGATTGCTTCTGATGATTTCTCAGTCACCTTAACTGACTTCTTTAACCAAGCTTTAGGCCACCCTTCCTAATACCTCCTCCTTTGGCTCACCATCCATTTATTTCTGATTACGCCTCTAAAGTGCCTTGGGCCTTTTTCCTAAGTTAAAGGCCCAATCTAAAGGCAAGTCACTGTTGTTAAACGATCTTTCCCAACGTTGTCCTTTTCCTCCATTGATCACTCCCTGTTCCATTTGTTTGAACAGCTGATCTGTACGCAGATAACGAGACACCCCTCTAATCCCCGGGGCACCGAACAGATAATCAGTGCACCTATGCCAGCACCGACACAAAGCACAGAGATTTCCACTCCACAAATGGCTTCCCACCAAGATTCCAGCGAGGACTTGTCCCAGGTCCAGGAATTGGGAGACAACATTTGAAATGAGTCTGCGAGACCAGCCAGTAGAACTCATTATTCAGCAACTTAGGAAAATTTAAGATAAATCAGAGCTGCCTTAAGCTGACCCTGTACGT
Source organism: Heptranchias perlo (assembly GCF_035084215.1). Lineage (NCBI taxonomy): Eukaryota > Metazoa > Chordata > Chondrichthyes > Hexanchiformes > Hexanchidae > Heptranchias > Heptranchias perlo. The sequence continues at coordinate 4,294,052 of NC_090352.1, forward strand.
TGGGTAGCAATTACAGTACACTCAGAATGGGGTACAGGAACCACTACATAAAGAGTTAGACTCAATATCAGTTACTTTTCAAAGGAGCTGATTTTGCTGCTTCGTTACGCATCTACCTGTGTTCCCTTCAGAATCCGGCTTATCCAATGGGTAGTCGGGCATACATTCCAAGAAGAGCTCAAAGATGGTTGCTGCATTCTCCTTCCCATAATGCCCCAGGACATGCATAGGTGACTGACCCCTGCGAAGAGCAAAAACAAAGGTCAGAATACAAACAGCAGCGATCAACAGAATGGTGCAGGTATAAAAGCAGAACACTTCTAGGCTAGAAGTTATTGTTGGCAGAACTTTACACTTAACGATTTTGCATTACATATCCCTTGGTACCCCTACCCAATAAAGATCTATCGATCTCAGACTTGAAAAGACCAATTGACCCCCAGCACCCAGCCTTTTTGGTGGTTGGGGGGGGGGGGGGGGGGGGGGGGAGAAAAGAGAGAGGGGAGGAAGAGAAGAGATATTCCAGATTTCCACTACCCATTGTGTGAAGTACTTCCTGATTTTCCTCCTGAATGATCTAGCTCTAAATTTTGTTACATTCCCTTGTTCTTGATTACCCCATCAGAGGAAATAGTTTCTCTGTATCTACCCTATCAAATCCTTTTAACATTTTAAACATCACCCCTCAACCTTCTATACTCAAGGGAATACAAGCCAGGTTTATGCATCCTCATCCTCATAATTTAACCCTCTAAACCCCAGTATGATTCTGCTGAATCACCAAGACCAATAAAACCTCCCTGAGGTGCAGTGATCTAAACTGAATGCAGTACTCCAGATGAGGTTTGATCAAGGCTCCGTACAACTGAAGCATAATGTCCTCCCCTTTGAATTCCAGCCACTTTGAGATAAAGGCCAACATTCCATCAGCCTTTTTAAATGCTCTTTGTACCTGTCCATTAGCTTTAAATGATATGTACTTGGACACCCAAATCTCTCTGCTCCTCTACAGTCCCTAATTTCTCACCATTTAGAAAATACTCAGATTTATTTTACTTAGGATCACACACTTGCCCACATTGGGCACCATCTGCCACAGTTTCTCTACCAACTGATCATACCTCAGATTGAAGACTTCAGCATCGACACTAGATTCGGTCAGGAGGGCACGCACTACATTGAGGCGTCCGTGCATGACTGCCAAGTGAAGGGCTGAAAAACAACGGCACGTAAAGGCTAGGTGGAGAACATTGGATCAACTCAGCTAGCACAGAAAGCATAAACACACCAAGAATAACTAAATGCAGCAGCCTATTCATTAAGTACATTTCCCATACACGTCACCTCAGGTTTGCTTTCAAAAAACAAGTGATAACCACTGATTATCCAATCCGACCAGATTTAAATGCACGTTCAACCACTGATATCACAGATGAATTAGAGCCTGACAGTATCAAGAAGCTGGACAGCAGCAGACCCACGCATCAGTTATCCAAAGTGCTCTCACTTCCCTGCACCAAGTTCAGCAACTTCAAGCCAGTTTCCTTCAAGTTATCAGCAATCAGTTTTAAAAAAACAATGGAGGGAGAAGGGAAAAAAATGGAAATCTAGAACTAAGTTAAACCACAGCATTGGTCTACAGTGAAGGCAGCTCTTTGATGCTTAGTCTTTGAGAAAGTATTCCGTTCCCCAACACTTAGCACATCTCTCCCCCAATCCCTTAAAAGTGATGACATTCGAAGTTTATTCACCTTGAATCAAAGGGTCACCATGGTGTGAATCTGGTTGAAAATCAAGTTAAGGATGATCAATTATGGAGGGGTTGCAAAGCTTTAGTGCAGACTGTATATAGGTCCATAGCATACAGACTGTAGTAACAGAGTGGAACCGCTGCTCCCCTATGCAGATCAGCAGCTGCTGCCAGGCAAAACTGTGGTTTTGTCCGCACTAAGGCTCAACCTTAGGAGGCAGGGGTATTAACAGTAGCACAGCGCGCAACACGGCAGCTGTTCTGGTTCTGGCCAGCAATCCGCCCCATTACCCTTGCTGCTGCACTCAATCATCCACATTACCAGCCTTAATCACCCCACCTCAGTCTCCACTTATGACATCAACCTCAGATTCCCACCATACAGATCTGCACTCAACCACTAACTGTACACTTCAGCAACTCTCACCACCAACTCTAATCTCTTCTACAGAACTATCAGCTTCACACATGCAAGCTCTTTATCCACTGACCACAGCACCATATCCAGCCTCTGATTGAGGCCAATTATTTGCACCATTAGGACTGCTGCCAACTTTCAATGTTACATAAGAAATAGGAGCAGGTGTAGGCCATATGGCCCCTCGAGCCTGTTCAGCCATTCAATCAGATCATGGCTGATCTTGGACCTCAACTCCACTTTCCTGCCTGATCCCCATATCCCTTGATTTCCCCTAGAGCCCAAAAATCTCTGCCTTGAATATACAGAACGACTGAGCATCCACAGCCCTCTGGGGTAGAGAATGCCAAAGATTCACAATCCTGAGAGAAGAAATTCCTCGTCATCTAAGTCTTAAATGGCCAACCCCTTACCCAGCAATTATGTCCCCTAGTACTAGACTCTCCAGCCAGGGGAAAAACCTCAGCATCTACCCTGTCAAGCCCCCTTGGAATCTTACATGTTTCAATGAGATCACCTCTCATTCTTCTAAACACCAGAGTATAGGCCCATTCTACTCAATGTTATGCTAAATCAACCACTAGCCCATCCCCCCTCCCCGACTGAACCCCGCCCACCGCCATCGCAAATTTAAATTATGGCCTGCCCTTTGGTTATCGTTTATCTGCTCCACCTACTATTGCAATGCATCCTTCACCACTTCCAATCCCCAATTCTGACACCTTACTTACACCCTCAACAAAACAATGCAGGTCCGCAGGAAGTGTTCCCAAATTGGCCACACCCTAAGCACCCCGCATATAGCACCTTGTCAGGTTCGCCAAAGTTAACTGCACATCAGACCCTGCTCCCCCCGAAAGCAAGACTGAACAGATGTTCAATTACCAAAGCTACTTTAATTTCCCCACACTGTTTCAGCCCATCCTTCTTGTTTCTCCTGTGCAGCTGTTGCCATGCTACGCTCTCTTCACTGGCTCATTTGTTCCACCATCGAGTCTATAGCCTGATCTCTACTCTCCCCCTTGCAACTGTTCCCAACAGCTCTTTGCATTTTACTCTCAAATCATTAATGTTGCCTACTCCTCAGGATTTCACTTTTTAAAAAATGAAGCAACAGTGTCTAAGAGGTAGGGGTTAAATAGAAAAAAAAACAGAAATGTTACCGAATTAAAGAACATGGAAGTGAGGCCAAATTACAAGCAATTAACAAGATCATTGCTTGTACAAATACTTGTGTTAGAGTGACAGTCATGGAACAGACAAGGCAGCCATCCCTCCTTTTCCTCCAATTCTGGCCTCTTGTCCATCCCCTACTTCCTTCGCTCTTCCATTGGTGGCCGTGCTTTCAGCTCCTAGGCCCCAAGCTCTGGAATTCCCTCCCTAAACCTCTCCGCCTCTCCCTCCTCCTTTAAGACGCACCTTAAAACCTAACTTTGACCAAGCTTTTGGTCACTTGTCCTAATGTCTCATGTGGCTCGGTGTCCAATCGTGTGTAATAACGCTCCTGTAAAGCACCTTGGGATGTTTTACTATGTTAAAGGTGCTAAATAAATGCAAGTTGTTGCTTCCAGGATTGGAGTTTAGAAAGTGATTTCGAAAAGCACGTTTAAAACAGAGTTATCAACTGTTCCTCATTTCTTGCAAAGTCTCCTACCGTTGTTCCCATTCTCATCAACAGCAGCAAATTCCACTCCGTTCTCCAGGAGCACCGAGCAGATCGTCGGCAGGTCCTGCTGAGCCGCCAGATGGAGGGCAGTCTGACGGTGTTTCGTCAGCTCGTTCACCTTGGCACCTGCAAGCAGCTGGAACACAGGAAAAACTCACTGGGATAAGACAGGCCTCAAGTGACAAACAAAACCCAGCTGCACTTTATTTGGCTAAAGCAGAAAAAACAAATTACATATACAGACTCTGCTCAGTTCAAACAGGGCCACTCAACCGAAGAATGAATGCTTCGCAGTGAAAAGCATCTCTGATGGGTATAATTCCCGACATTGCCCAGACTCGTGATGATACACGTGAGGCAGTGTGGGGACTGTTATCCAAGGGGGTGGCTCCACATAGCAGAATTTAAAATTGGTTACGCAAAGTCACCCGCAGCCTCAGTAGTGCAATGTGTTAGAAAACAACATGAGAATGAGTTGCAGCACAATGATACTCAAAACTCAGTGAATGGCACGATACAGGTTTCGGCCACGAATCGGACAGGGACAGGGGGAGAGAAATGGGTTAGTGGAGGCTGGTTTTCCTGGACTCAGCGGGTCACTGAATAGTTACAAAGAATGATCAAATCCATTTTTGCTTCTTTCCCTACCCATTTCAGTCTCCACTTGTGAAGTTACTGAGTGAAGCAATACAGCAGAGCTGAACACCTGAGGAAAGTCTTCAAACTCAAAAAGGTGCTTCAGCATCAACCAAATCACTGACTCAGCTCCCTCGAATGGATGGGCTCAACAACATTCAAGTCCCATGTGCCAGCAACAAAGTCACAAACTTAACCAAGAGTAAACAAAATAAATAACTGGCTTTTTAAAAAGCAAATCTTCCTTAAGATGCTGTAATGTTAATTCGTCAAACAATAAATGGTAAAATAAGATTGTTACAATACTAAAGGGATATGGGCATCGCACCTTCGGAAGGACATATTGGCCTTGGAGGGAGTGCAGTGTAGGTTTACTAGAATGATACCCGGACTTCAAGGGTTAAATTACAAGGAGAGATTACACAAATTGGGGTTGTATTCTCTAGTTTCGAAGGTTATGGGGTGATCTGATCGAAGTTTATAAGATATTAAGGGGAACGGATAGGGTGGAGAGAGAGAAACTATTTCCGCTGGTTGGGGATTCTAGGAGTAGGGGGCACAGTCTAAAAATTAGAGCCAGACCTTTCAGGAGTGAGATTAGAAAACATTTCTACACACAAAGGGTGGTAAAGTTTGGAAAACTCTTCCGCAAATGGCAATTGATGCTAGCTCAATTGCTAATTTTAAATTTGAGATAGATAGCTTTTTGCCAACCAAAGGTATTAAGGCATATGGGCAAAAGGCAGGTATATGGAGCTAGATCACAGATCAGTCATGATCTTATCAAATGCCGGAGCAGGCACGAGGGGCTGAATGGCCTACTCATGTTCTTACCGCATATAGGAACAGAAGTATTAGGAGCAGGAGTAGGCCATATGGCCCCTCAAGCCTGCTCTACCATTCAATCAGATCATGGCTGATCTTCAACCTCAACTCCACTTTCCCGCCCGATCCCCATATCCCTTGATTCCCCTAGAGTCCAAAAATCTATCCATCTCAGCCTTGAATATATTCAATGACTGAGCATCCACTGCCCTCCAGGGTAGAGAATTCCAAAGATTTCTGATTGAAGAAATACCTCCTCATCTCAGTCTTAAATGGCCGACCCCTTATCCTGCGACTATGCCCTCTAGTTCTAGCGTAGTTCTTATACCCTTAGTGTGCATTTCCCCCGTTTACATCCTCAGACTGTGCGTTTCCCCCGTTTACACCCTCATAAGAACATAAGAAATAGCAGCAGGATAGTAGTTCAGTGAATCCCCATTAAGAGTACATCAATCGCCTTTTTCTTACCAGATTCCGGACTATTATCTCAGAGCCTGCTTGTACAGCCAGGTGCAGTGGTGTAAGCTTGGATGCATCCTGCACTCGTGAGTTCACATTAGCCTGCACACTGATCAGGAACAGAACACTCTCGATGTCGGAGTTCTGTACTGCAATGTGAAGAAAGTTCCTCCCCTTGTTATCAACCTGAGAACAATATTTTTTTTTTAAAAAAGGAGAAAGGTTTTTGTACATCACATCTTCACATCATACTGACTTGTGTATCAGTGTGACTGACACATTAAGTTTACAGTGAGATCTTTAGTCAGAACATGTCCGAATGCCAAGAGGTATTTAAAATTAACAAAAAAAATCTCATTCCACTAAGCCTTTAGGATCAGCTTATACCTTTATTTACTAAAGATCCTCCATAGGTACAATAACCCACTGTACTTAGCACATCAAGCTATTTAAAAAACAACAGTTTTGTTTAAATGTATCTGCCAACTTGTCTCTTCAAACACCCATTCTCGTTTTTGTTCCATATTAAGGAATGAAAATTGTTCATTTTGGTACATTCTTTCAGCCTTGTAGAAGGATTCTTTTTATTCAACAAGTTACAGTAAGTCAGTGCTGAGGAACGGAGCAATTTTCTGCTTGCTGCACCCAGCATCAAACATTCCCAAGTCAGGTATACCACACATTATACCTATATTATAATACATTAAGATTTTTACAGCATAAATTCAGTGCTCAAATCTTAGCCCAGGGCCATGGAATCTCATGCTGATCCAACTACACTATCTTTAGAACTCACCCAACTTCTCCATTTCAGTCAATGTTGAAAGTTGTCAGCACCCAAAATACCAATGTACTCAGGGTAACTACGTGAGGCTCCTCTCCCTGTGAGGGGCCTCACTAGACAGGTGCATGCATTGGAGAAAGCTCAAACACTACAGGGCTGATTCAGCAAACCACGGTCCTGTATAGTCAGGTTCCTCACTAGGAGTTACGCCCCGAAACTTCCCCTTATATCTATTGACCAACACAAAGTCCATTACTTGGGCCTTTGCCCCATATTGATGGGCAGGTTATACATGTGCAACCAGGCACTCTGGTTTTCAAAGCAAATGTACAGAAACAGCAAGTATGAGCTGACCAGCATAAGCACTCATGCTGATCTTAACAGGTCTAACAGTGACTTCCTCTGCTCTGACCCAATGTGCCTTAATCCCAACCTAAGATGCAACCCTCCAATGCACCAACAATTCTTGCGGCCTCTGGCAGACTACCAATTTAGCGCCAAACTACAGTTAAGGGCAGCTTGCACGCTGTAGACTTTTGCGCACTAAAATCTGGATCACTTAGGACACCTACAGCTAAAGAGACATTGCAATCTGGGCTGGATTCAAACCCAGGTCACAGGGATGAAAGGACTGTGCCACTACACAGTCATCCACAGACTAAAGTTCTATTATGCTTCAAGGAGCATATAGATCAGTGCCCTACATTTGATGTAGAACAGTTACTTTCATCACTTAGCTAAAGGAGCTAGGTTAGACAGAAAACAGCTTCAAACAGCAGGCTGAATAGTTTGAAGACATTTGAGGTGATGTGTTTTCAATTTTGGAACCAGTTGCCCCTGCTCAGGTTTCCAAACAATTGTAGCTTATACTTTAACATCCAATTATCCTGTAGCCGTCACACTAACCAACTTTGTTTTTCAAAATACTAAGCTATCGAGGCCTTCAGAAATAAAACCACTGTTGGTATGTGAGTGGTGATCACCATGCTCTTGCCTGTTCAGCTGCTCCTGACTCCCGTTTGAGGATCGACTCCGCGGCCTTGTTGTTCTTGTAGGTCATCGCACAGGCGAAGGGAGTGAGGCCCTGACGATCTCGTATATTTAACCGGATATCAGGATGCGAGATTAGAAGCTGAATTATAACACTATGCTGGTTGCTAATGGCAACATGGATCGGCGTCCTTCCCTCCGCATCCTTGTAAAATTAAAAAATAAATCCCATTATTAGAATAGGATTGATAAATTGCATTAATAATGTAGTATTATTCACTACATAGTCTGTTCTCTGCCAGTTTCAACAGCAATCAGGTCGTAAGGCAAGACACATTGAAATACCAGAACTTCTTAACTATAACAGTGACTGCTATTGATGTTTAATTTAAGGCCGTAAAATATTCTGGGCCAGACAAATGGTTTTTAAAGTCGAGCACTTTAGTGCTCAGTTTTAACACTGGTTTCCGCAAGGAGAGACTATGTCTAATGTTGGCAATTCTTTGGACTCCAGATGCCAGCCTGCTGGTACTTCGTCCAAAATGGCCATTCTAAGTGAGTTTTGACAGTGACCATTAGCAAGCTATTTTACAGGGGAGGGCATCACGTCAGACCCTACCAAAAGAAAGTGAAACAACTTTGCTTATTTTGTTGCATTTCGGTAAATGTCACATCACTGAATACTACCAAGCCCAATTTTATCTTTGCTCAATATCCACAGAGGCACAATCTCCAGCAAGGCTTACTGCATAGGGATTAGGAGCAGGCACCTTCCTCTCTCTAGCCCAGGCACTGAAGGCGGTTAACAGATCCAGAGTCAAAGCTCAGATCTCCTGGTTTATATGGGTGAGTGCTGCACCAATAGTTTCCTTCATTCTACGCTGCTATTTTCATCCAACATTCTAGATCATAAGATATTCCTGAAGGATGTGATCCAGGGTGAGAAGGATGGAAAATGTAACTGTCAAAATAAAAAAAAAGCCTGGTGAAAGAATTGCGACTAGGAAATAAGCTTCAGTACTTCATTAACCTTCTCTGTTCTCTCTTCCCATCCTCCCCCACCTTGTCGAATGCTTTTCTCCCTGCCCCTTACCCTCTATAGCCATTTTCCTCATCCATAGGATTGTACCCAGGGAAAGGCTGAAACATTTCAGTGATTCTTCTGCTGCTTTAATCAGGTAATAGCACCATAACAGTGCAAAGGCAGGAACAGCAAGTTACTATACAACATTAAACTGAATTTAAATATTTAGCAAATATAGCCAGACAAATTGAATTGTTAATAAACTGCGCTCTTGGCCACTGACCTGAGTATTCACGTTGGCACCAAACTCCAGAAGGCACTGCACCACTTCCTCAAGGCCCCAGCTTGCTGCCATGTGCAATGGTGTCTGTCCATCATGCGCCTCTTCATCACCTTCACCATTGGGGCCCGGCCGTCGCGGACTGTTTACATCACACCCACTGGAAATTAAAAAGGGAAAAGGACGTTGTAGCAATACTTTACAACTGTAGCGACTGACTGGAGCCTCACGTCCCAGTTTTCTAATGGTTTTTGCACAGTAAAAATACTGAATCATTCCTTCTTTAAGTCCCTCTTCAACCACAAAGCCATCAAACTAATCATTTATACACATTAGCAACACAGTGTTTAGAAAATGTGATCATGGAAGTTTTTCAATTTTCAAAGATAGAGAAAATTTTGGTGTAACATAAACATGAGCCCAAGTAACTTATATCAGAATTTTCTCAATCGTTTATGGCAATAATGGGCATTACGCCATACTTAGGTCGTTGTTTTGGCGCAAGCTTTCAGGAAATTACGAGCCATTTACTCTTTGTATCTTATAACAATCTTTAGGGGAGAAAATCCATTCACAAAGCACAGGAAACTGCCATTTCTTAAAAATTACTCATGCCGGGTACAGATTTCTCACAGATCGTATTAGCTATCATAGATTCCTAAATGAAACAGCACACAGTAAAGATGAAAAAGTACCCTAGCTTTCTGTCAAAATAACCAGGTGCACAGCAATGCTGGCCAATGCATTCACTCTGTAACCAGCTGCATAGCACTGCCTGAAAGGGTAGTGGAAGCAGATTCAATAATAACTTTAACAATAATAATCACCAGGCATTGTTATGTGATCTTAAAATGCGAAGGATTCGAAAATGTCATTTCCACACCACCTGAGGAAGGGGAAAGCCCCCGAAAGCTTGTGGGATTAAAAATAAAATCGTTGGACTATAACTTGGTGTTGTAAAATGGTTTACAACTTTCAAAAGGGAAGTGGATAAATGCTTGGAGGAAAAAATTTGCAGGGCTACAGGGAAAGGGACTAATTGGATAGCTCTTTCACAGGGCACAATAGGCCGAATAGTCTCATTCTGCACTGCATCATTCTATGATTCCATGATAGCAATGCTGACTAATGCATTCACTGTAACCAGTTGCGCAGCAATGCTGACTGATGCATTCGTTCTGTAACCCGCAGCACAGCAATGCTGACTAATGCATTCACTCTACAATAACCACCTGGTCAACAGCTAGGGAGGGCATCATCTTCCTTCCCAATTGAATAATGAAGGCTCCTCTACAGAACCTTGGAGACCACTAGCAAAGGGCTTTGCACACAAAAGTAGGAGCATACCAATATGAAACTTTTAGGATATACAAGACAACTTCACACAGACTGTACTCAAAACATGTGTTTTAAAGTGGAGTTTAAAACAAAACTACTTTGGGAAAACACATTCTTTAAGAGATTGGAAGGAATATGGTGCAATTTTGTGAATAAAAACTAAAAGGAGTTTTAAGATGTCACAATCTACACCTGCGAATGAGGAAGCAGCCAGAGTTCTCGTTATTCTCATCAATAGCTCGATGTAACAGAGTCTGCAGACATCCTCCAGGTCCAGCACCCCAACACGTTGCATCACAGCCATGTCTCACCTAAAATTAAACAGTTTCCAGTTTAAGATGAAGTTTGTCATACAGCAGTTAGAAATTTGTACAGAGAAAAACAAATCAGATGCTGTTTGAAGGAAATAACAGCAGCACATGTAAATCAATAAATCAGAAGGGTTTCAGAGGTCCTGTTACTTCAAGTGTTGGGTATTAATTCAGGTTTAGTAACTCTACCAGGCTAAACAGCAGCAAATCAGTGCTTAAGCAAAATATTCAAAGCACGTTATCAAAACAGCGATAAGGTCTTAACGATCCCTGTCTCTTCCCTTCCCCCTCCAGCTGCTTCCTCAGGACTGGTGTGCACTCTCAATGCCCAAGTTTCAAACCTACATCCCATCTATCACCAAGACCACCTCCATAACTCCACCTAGCTACATTGCTACCTCACTCTGCTGGGACTGGAACTCTCACCCGTGCCTTTGTCATCTCCAGGCTCAACCTCTCCATCAATCGCCTTGCTGACAGCCCAAGCTTCTCGCTACACAAACACCAACTCATCTGAAACTCTGCCTATTCTAAATTCAGCTCACCGATCAAGTCCTTCGACTGGCTCCCTGCATCAATCTCAAATTCAGTTTCCCTTCACCAATCCCTCCACTGCCTTGCCTGCATCCTGCTCTCTTCCAGGACTGGTCTACTGTGCAGTCCTGCCTCCACCAAAAGCCTCGAGTTGCCGAGCCCATGTACTTAAACTCACTTCCAAAACCCTTCCACCTTGCTACATCTCTCCTCACTTTTAAAAGCTTCCTTAAAATTTAACTCTTCAGGAACATCTTCATTCATTCCTTCTAACCTCTGCTCATTGACTGCTTCCTCCTCCATCGTCTGTGCAGCACCGTGGGACATTTCACTATGTTGAAGGAGTTATGCCAGTACAAGTTGTTCACAAAAATCACAATAGTTATGAATAAGGAAGGTCATTCGGCCTAGAAAGATCCTAAATCCCCTCATTTCTGTTTCTTAAAAAAATTCCAGGGTTTTCACCTCCATCAGTCTTCCTGAAAGTCTATTCCATTCGTTGACATTATATAAAGAAGAATTTTCTGACATCAGTCCTAAATTTATCTTTTACTAGTTTGAATCTATGTCTCCTTGCTCTACTCTCACTATTCAACAAATATTCCTGATTTACTTTTTTTACATACCCTTAACTATCTTGTATACCCTAACAAAATCACTTCTCAGGCTGACAATCCCAAGCCTCTCAAGGCTTTCCTCATAACTCAGACTTTTGACACTAGGGATCAGCCCCGTGGCTCTGCTCCCAAGGCTTGAATGACTCCTTTATTATGGATGCAGTATTCAAGGTGCATTCTGATCAGAGCACTATCAATTTTGGTCACTACAGCTTTGAGTTCAATTAAAATCTCACATATGGAATTTTGTCCAATGTCTTTTGGAAGTCTAGGTACACCAGATTGAGAAGTAACATCCCAAGTGCACAAAGAAGTTGAGGAGGTTGGTCAGGTGGGATCTTCCCCTTCTGAATGCAAAAAATGTACCCCTCCTCTGACGTGTTAATTACGTGTCTGCGATTGAAAGCAGGTGTAGACTAAACACTGCAGAATTCTAATTCCATGCAAGTTATATTTCCACAATTACATTTCCAAACAAGAAAACAGTACACAGCGGCAATAAAGCACACAATCTTTTTGCCTAATAGTCTCTCCTGGAGGTTTAACTCTTCCTGCCACAGATGAAAGAAAAACAAATGAACTATAGCGTCTTTCACTACCTCAGGATGTCCCAAAGTGCTTTACAGCCAATGAAGTGCTGTCATTATTGAAATGTAGGAAGCGGGTCAGCCAATTTGCACACAGCAAGGTCCCATGAACAGCAATGAGATAATAACCAGATAATCAGTTTTTGTGTTGGTTGAGGGATAAATATTGGCCAGGACACCAGGGAGAACTCTCCTGCTCTCCTCAAATAGTGCCATGGGATCATTTACATCCACCAGTGTTTGCAACCATCTTCAGCCAGAAGTGCCGAGTGAATGATCCATTCCGGCTTCCTCCCAATATCCCCACCATCACAGAAGCCAGTCTTCAGCCAATTCGATTCACTCCACGTAATATCAAGAAACGGCTGAGTGCACTGGATACAGCAAAGGCTATGGGTCCCGACAACATCCCGGCTGTGAAGACTTGTGCTCCAGAACTAGCTGCGCCTCTAGCCAAACAGTTCCAGTACAGCTACAACACTGGCATCTACCCGACAATGTGGAAAATTGCCCAGGTATGTCCTGTCCACAAATCCAATCTGGCCAATTACCGCCCCATCAGCCTACTCTCAATCAGCGAAGTGATGGAAGGGGTCGTCGACAGTGCTATCAAGCGGCACTTACTCACCAATAACCTGCTCACCGATGCTCAGTTTGGGTTCCGCCAGGACCACTCGGCTCCAGACCTCATTACAGCCTTGGTCCAAACATGGACAAAAGAGCTGAATTCCAGAGGTGAGGCGAGAGTGACTGCCCTTGACATCAAGTGTGGCACCAAGGAGCCCTAGTAAAATTGAAGTCAATGGGAATCAGGGTGAAAACTCTCCAGTGGCTGGACTCATACCTAGCACAAAAGGAAGATGATAGTGGTTGTTGGAGGCCAATCATCTCAGCCCCAGGACATTGCTGCAGGAGTTCCTCAGGGCAGTGTCCTAGGCCCAACCATCTTCAGCTGCGCCATCAATGACCTTCCCTCCATCATAAGGTCAGAAATGGGGATGTTCGCTGATGATTGCACAGTGTTCAGTTCCATTCGTAACCCCTCAGATAATGAAACAGTCCGTGCCCACATGCAGCAAGACCTGGACAACATCCAGGCTTGGAATGATAAGTGGGAAGTAACATTCGTGCCAGACAAGTGCCAGGCAATGACCATCTCCAACAAGAGAGTCTAACCACCTCCCCTTGACGTTCAACAGCATTACCATCGCCGAATCCCCCACCATCAACATCCTGGGGGTCACCATTGACCAGAAACTTAACTGGACCAGCCGCATAAATACTGTGGCTACAACAGCAGGTCAGAGGCTGGGTATTCTGCGGCAAGTGACTCACCCCGACTCCCCAAAGCCTTTCCACCATCTACAAGGCACAAGTCAGGAGTGTGATGGAATACTCTCCACTTGCCTGGATGAGTGCAGCTCCAACAACACTCAAGAAGCTCGACATCATCCAGGACAAGGCAGCCCGCTTGATTGGCGCCCCATCCACCACCCTAAACATTCACTCCCTTCACCACCAGCGCAGTGGCTGCAGTGTGTACCATCTACAGGATGCACTGCAGCAACGCGCCAAGGCTTCTTCGACAGCACCTCCCAAACCCGCGATCTCTACCACCTAGAAGGACAAGGGCAGTGGGAACACCACCACCTGCACGTTCCCCTCCAAGTCACACACCATCCTGACTTGGAAATATATCACCGTTCCTTCATCGTCACTGGGTCAAAATCCTGGAACTCCCTACCTAACAGCACAGTGGGAGAACCGTCACCACACAGACTGCAGCGGTTCAAAAAGGCGGCTCACCACCACCTTCTCAAGGGCAATTAGGGATGGGCAATAAATGCCGGCCTCGCCAACGACGCCCACATCCCATGAACGAATAAAAAAAACCTGAGGTGGCAGACAAGGCCTCATGTCTCATCCAAAAGGTGACACCTCCAATAGTGCAGCACTCCCTCAGTACTGCACTGGAGTATCAGCCAAGATTTGGCACTGAAGTCTCTGGAGTGGGACTTGATCCCACAACCTGCTGACTCAGAGGCGAGAGTGCTACCACTAAGCCACAGTTAACAGATGCCGATCGGTACCTCACCCAATTGGCCGCCCTTCATTTATGAGCCGTGACAAGTGGTGGTAGAACAGGACATCACTCGATAACAGGGATGACTTTGTTGCCATCGGCAGCTGGAATTCTGGCCGATATGCCCCTCCATGGCCCAAGCGTGCTGACACCAATTGTGGCATCCCAAATACTGCCATATCTCGGCACAGACCAGGGATTGAGCCGGTGACCTTCAGATGTGTATGGCTTAGTCCTTCAACTCAGATGCTTTGCTATTGTTTAAAAACGTGGCTCGATATTGCTTGACTAAATTTCCAATCTCAAGCTAGAACACCCTCACCAAGCCACTTGTGTCAATGGTGGTTTTGCACTCATACACTAAGAAGATTAAATATGGCAGTGTCATTTCTGCTTTCTGACTTGCTCCTGTGCTGGAGGGGGATGTTGGTGCCAGGGAAAGCAACTACAATACACAGCTTATGGAGTCACACGTGGGAATGCACTCAATCCACAAACCTGCAAGTGTTTACATATGGTTACAGACATTTGGAAGTATTCAAAGTCTGGTTAAAGGTTTTTTAAAAACATACAGAGTTTGGTTCAGCACAAATTAGAGTATTTTTTTCTCAAAAAATGTAAAAGGCAGCAAGGCCACGAATACACTTATGGCACAATCCAGTTTCCCCACTTTCAAAAGTAATGGCTTATAAAGATGTAATGATTTGGTTAGTTAGTCTCTATCTAACAAGCCAAAATCCAAAGGCTGGCTTAGAGTACAAGGCTCTTATCGAACTCAGTACAGATAGAGCCAGTAGTTCAAATTTGCGGTTCCAATTATTATTTGAACTACTAGCCATTTTGCCTTTTCCTCTTTCACCCCTCCCAATCTCTCCTGAAGGCACCAACGCAACAGGTACTGCCCACCCTCTAGTGCCTCACTGAAGTTAGTTATGAGGCCACCTCAACCAACTTTTGCTCAAATGGTATCGATTCTACGTCAATGCTCAACCTACATTCCACTTGCTGTTGGCAAAGCACTTTGAACAATGAAGGCTATGCTTGTGAATCTTATGAGAACATAAGAAATAGGAGGAGTTGGCCACATGGCCCCTCGAACCTGTTCTGCCATTCATTCAATCAGATCGTAGCTGATCTTCGACATCAATTCCACTTTCCTGCCCGATCCCCATATCCCGATTCCCCTAGAGTCAAAAAATCTCTCAGTCTGGAATATATTCAATGACTCAGCATCCACAGTCCTCTGGGGTAGAGAATCCCAAAGATTCACAACCCTGAGTGAAGAAATTCCTCCTCATCTCAGTCTTGAATGGCCGACCCCTTATCCTGTGACTATGCCCCCTAGTTCTAGGCTCTCCAGCCACAGGAAACAACCTCTCAGCATCTAACCTGTCAAGCCCCCTCAGAATCTTATGTTTCAATGAGATCACCTCTCATTCTATGGTTGAGTATAGGTCCATTCTACTCAACCTCTCATCATAGGACAACCTTCTCATCCCATGAATTAACCTAGTGAACCTTCATTGCACCGTCTCCAAGGCAAGTATATCCTTCCTTAGATAAGGAGACCAAAACTGTATGTAGTACTCCGGGTGAGGTGAATCTTGTGCAGGTTCAAGTTCAGTTTTAATCCCAGAACTTGTTTACATGGTAATTCAACAAACAAGATCAGTGTACTTGCTGGTCCTGTAGTTCTACTCAACACAGCGTCACCAAAGGCAACAGGAGTAAATAAACAAGACATTTAAAACAGCAGTGCTTCATATACCAGGTGCCACTAATACACAAAATTGCATCGTATTAAAAATCACCTCCGGCATTATGCCAGCTTGTTTCAGTTGGTTATCACTAGTTTCTAGGTCAGGAGGTAGTGAGTTGAACCCCCATAACCTTCACATTTTAGGCTAACCAGCTGATTGACTGATGAAGGAATGCCACATTGCTAGGTGCTGCCATGCCTACAGATTAAGGTGGGCGTTAATGTTGTAATGGGAAGTGTTGGTAATCTGAAAGGATATCACATTTTCCAAATTGACTATCTAGGCCTACTTTGTTATTTGTAGAATTCTGGCTCCGTCACAAGCTGCTTGATTTTGTGGGATTCTGCTTTAACAGTCAGGAGTGAAGAACACCAAGTTTTCCCACGGACTGCCTAAAGAAGTTACTGGGATGGAAAATTGTCCTGGTATTCCTTGGGGGCGGGAAGGAGATGGGAGAAAGAAGAAAGTGGGTCTGCAGAAGGAATGTGCACACTAAAAGTTCTTTTAACAAGCAGAACCTGTAGCAGGAAGCATTGCCGGATTGTCTGCGATACAATTAATGATGGGTTTTGCATTCCCTACAGGGAGGGGCTTCTGGCTTGGTGCTACATCTATTTTCCCAGCCAAAGGCCGGAATTGAGGTGGCAATAGTTCACACTTGAACTTATTCGATAGAAGGGAAAAGAAAAGGCATTTTTATCCTTCTCCACACTCACACAAAGAACAGTTGGAAGTACTTGAAACATGAAAAGGGGTCAACTCAGTGTTGAGTGGCACTCACCAGGGTGGAGGCTATGTCCTCAAGCCCACTCTCCAGGGCTAGCCACAGTGGTGCATTTCCCTTCTCGTCCGGTACAGCCATATCTGCACCACGGGTACAAAGAGCATCAACCACAAGTGGCAGCTGGTTTTTGATGGCCAACTGAAGAGCTGTCTCACTGTCACGGGTTCTGTCAAAGTCAAAGGAAGCAAGAAAAATCAAGATACAAAAAAAGGGAAACAAAAATAGAAATAAGTGAGCAATTAAAAAGATAACTGTGAGGAAGGGAAACCAAGGATAGCAGACATGATGAAATATATTTAGAAGAAAGTTTCAGCAAAGGACATTAGAATGAGAATGAAAAAGCCACAAATAGCAATGCTGGCCTTTATCTTGTTTTTAAAAAAAGAAAATCACAAAAGGTTATAGACCATATCCTCTTTATACAACTTATACACTATACAGCATCCCACTCACCGAACATTTATATCAGCTTGGTGTTCAAGGAGGAAGAGGGAGCTCTTGCTATCTTGCCTTTGAATTGCCATGTGCAGTAGAGTCTGACCATCGGACATGCAGTCGTTAATGGCTGCCCCTGAGCCGAGCAGCTGTGCTGCAATTGTATGCATGTCTGCAGGGAAAGTGTAGTTGGTACTCTGGTTAACCTTTGGACTTCAGGTCATATTGCAGAGTGAGAAAAGCCATAGAATCATTTCAAAATGTTACCATCTAATTTTATCACTTCTACCTCCTTGAATATCTTTTAAATTGGTTGATGCAGATTAAAATGTGCTGTCCTTTTTTTATATATAAAGATAAAGTGACGCAGCACATTTATATCATTCACAAAGTAATCCATAACTTACTAATTATTCTCGGGTAATACCAAATCACATCACAAAACAACATCAAGACATCATTTCACCCCTTTATAACAGATCTACCCCAGCATATAGGAACATCCACTTCAACAGGTCACTGGAGTGGAAATATTTAAGCTTTCAAAAAGAGGGTTACAGGTACAAAATGAAATGAGATTAATACAAAACAAATTCATAGTTACCTGTCCACAGAGCCAGCCCTAGGACTGTCTGGTCTCTTGAATCTTTAAGGCTGAAGTCAGGAATGATTTGCAGATTACTGGCAGCATGAAGTGCATTTGCTGAGTTGATTAAAATAATAAAATTAGTTATCTTTTTATCTCAGTTCTTCAGAACAAGAAGTCATGTTCAATTATGATTAATCTAAATGATTAGAGCCAACCCAGAGGTTTATAGCACAGGACTGTGATGGCTCTCTGAAGTGATCACAGACCTCTGATTTTGGAAGCATGTTACAATGATAAGTAACCCTTTCAGAGGTACTGCCTAATGTATTTTACATAGATAATATGCTTATGCAGGAATAGTTTGGAATTTAAAAGTCAGAATTATGTTAAGTATTAATTTACTTTATACTTCTATGGTAACTCTCCCAAAGTACATCACAACATTTAAAAAGATATTTTCTGCCAATCATCCACGCAAGCAATGTCTGCCATTACACAAAGTGTCAATTGTTTCAAACTAATCCATCAATTCTACAGTATAAAAGTAACTAATACTGTATGTTCCAGGAACAAATCAAAAACCACTTCATTACCACTGGACAGATCTCTTACAACTTTCTAAATCCCAGAGGGAAGAAAGGAAGCAGAGCAAAGAAAAGGAAAGGATGAGGGGGAGGAAGGAGGAGAGTCTGCAGATCTGGACTTTTAGGTTGGCCCCACAATCTTTTCAAGCCATGTTAATTTGACTCCATTCACTAATGCTGGCAATGATTTGATATCTTGTGAAGAACTCAGTGGGGGAGCAGGAGAAAAAAAAACAAACCTACCTTTTTGCTCCAGTATCACAGACACCACATCTGGATGATTGTGTGCTATTGCCATGTGAAGCGGAGTCTGCAAATGGAGACCCTCCGTGGATTCTTGCGCTACACCTGTGCTGACAGGAAGTGGCCGTTTGGTTTGGATGTTGGGATTTGCTCCGTGCTGCAGTAGTTCTACGGTGAGATTCGCCAGGCCATGACGGCAGGCTGTGTGAAGTGGAGTTTCACCCTGGGTGCACAGCAATGAGAGAGGGAGAGAGAGAGAGAGAAAAGAATGCTGCAGTCACAGGTTTACCATGGGTGCAATTCAACTTTTCTTTGGGAAAAAATTTAAGTTAAAACATCTTGTGCTATGCAGAGCTGTTCAATGTGTGACAAGGAACATTCAACTCTTTCAACCTTAAGAATTAATTTCATCACGGTAATGCTACACTTCAGCATTTGGTTTTCAAAAAAAGGTTTTTTACCACCCACTGGTCTCAATCTATCACCGAGTCGGCACCGACCACTACCAAATTGGCGATCTTACTACGAAGGTGCAGGATGGTCACCGAATTAGGAGGCTGCCATTCGGCCCATCGTGCTTGTGCCAGTTCTTTGAAAGAGCTATCCAATTAGTCCCACTCCCCCTGCTCTTTCCCCATAGCCCTGCAAATTTTTCCTTTTCAAGTATATTTCCAGTTCCCTTTTGAAAGGGACTATTGAATCTGCTTCCACCACCCTTTTGGGCCGTGAATTCCAGATCATAAGACTCAACAAAAAATTTATCCTAATCTCCCCTTTGGTTCTTTTGCCAATTATCTTAAATCTGTGACCTCTGGTTACCGACCCTCCTGCCAGTGGAAACAGAGTAGATAAGGTGAAACTATCAAAACCCTTCATAATTTTGAACATTGAACACCTCTATTGAATCTCCCCTTAACTTTCTCTGCTCCAAGGAGAACAATTCCAGCTTCTCTAGTCTCTCCACATAACTAAAGTCTCTCATCCCTGGTAAAGTCTAGTAAATCTCCTTTGCGCCCTCTCCAAGATGTTGGTGTGGAAAAACAGTAAATGTTATATTGACGCAGTAAGGGAATGGCATATTGTTGAGTTTTACTCTGCAGCTAATTGTGGCTGGTTGGAAAATTCAAGCAACAAACTGTGAATGAGTCAGTCGGCCACACAAATAGAAATTTTAAAAACGCACGTCACAAAGATTTTTCCCTGGTTTTGTCAACGGTTGGAGGCATGGATGGAGGCAAAACAACTCAATGGTCATATGACAGTGTCAGTGTCAAAACATAGAAAATAGGAGCAGTAGGCTACAATTCGGCCCTTCGAGCCTGCTCCGCCATTCAATATCATAGCTGATCCTCTATCTCAATATCATATTCCTGCTCTCTCCCCATACTGCTTGATGCCTTCCATCTAAAGATGGAAACTACTTTGGAATGGTCAGCTGGAAATCCATGTAGAAAGCAGGCTGTGTCAAATCAGTGTGTTAGACCATCTTGTGGTAGAACTAATATACTACACACTTCACCCAACATACCTACACAATTATAAATACACAATGACCAACTAGAATGGATGACATTCTCCGCTCCAATTTTCAGCCTTTACTTTCCAAAGCAAGTCATTGGTGCTGGGCTACAGTCCTGTGGTCAAAACCAGCCTTCCAAACTGCCCAATCTTGTCCGCACATCCATCAGGGTAACTCGATAACTAAATCAGGAGAGAATCTCTGGCTACTTTTCCCTTTCACCCCAATCCAAAGCCAATCGTAGCAGCACATTTGAGTCTGAGTAACACCACAAACCGAAACCCGGGGCATTCTGTCTGACTGGTTCGTCGTCACTTCACATGGGGCATTTTACCCATTAGCTGAGGGAATGCATGCTTGTTCTGGTGAAGGTATTTGCGTTCAAGCCACTGAAGCAGTTTCATATTCTGCTTCTGCCACTCTGTCACACAAGTCCTTGGAACAGAATTTAACAGTCAAATCATAGTATCACAGCAGGTACAACATAGGAGGCAGTCATTCAGTCCATCATGCCTATGCCAGCTCTTTGAAAGAGCCATCTAATTAGTCCCACTCCCCTGCTCTTTCCCCATAGCCCTGTAAATTTTCTCCCTTCAAGAATTTATCCAATTATCTTTTGAAAGTTACTACTGAATCTGCTTCCACCATCCTTTCAGGCAGTGCATTCCAAATTAAAACCCGTTGCGTAAAAAAATGTTCTCTCATGTCATCTCTGGCTCTTCTGCCAATCATTTTAAATGTGTCCTCTGGTTACCGACCCTTCTGCCACTGAAAACAGTTTCCCATTTACTGTCAAAGCCATTCATGATTTTGAACACCTCTATTAAATCTCCCCTTAACCTTCTCTGTTCTGAGAACAATCCCAGCTTCTCCATTCTCTCCAACATAACTGAAGTTCCTCTATTCTAGTAAATCTCTTCTGCACCATCTCTGAGGCCTTGACATCCTTCCTAAAGTGTGGGGCCCAGAATCGAACACAATATACTAGTTAGGCCTCAGCTGGAGTAAAGGTTTATTACAAACGGAGAAGACATTTCCTTGAAAACTTTTAACTTTAAAAACTCACCGACTGATTGGTGTGGTTAACCTTGGCCCCATGAGCAACCAGGAAGAGTGCAGCGGCTTCATTTCCAGTCTCTGATGCTCTTTGTATCAAACAATTCCCTGGCAGAGAATTCAACAGTCAATTGTATTAGAAGCCCCCAAACAGGATATTGGGCAGGGGAGACTTCTCACAGATTAGTATTTTGAGATACATAGATAAATAACATTGACATTTACTTTTATTCTCTCAGTTTCTAAAGTGTCCAAATACTTGTCAATCTCCTATGGTGTTATACACTGAGTTAAGACCAAATATAGTGTACAGGTAGAGCAAGGTTAGAGGGTGAGGAATAATTCAGTCACTATTTTAGGGTCATACATTGTTATTTTTATAATACCTGGATTTTGCATTATTATTTAAATAGCAAAATTTATGAGATTTTGGAAAGTAGAGTTGGTTGCAGGATAGGAATTTCTCTGCAGTCCAAGCTGGGAGACACAAAACTGGTCTATCATGTGGCCACAGGAATTTATAATAAAAAAATGATATATGGATTGAGAATATTAAGATTTTTTCATTGGAACTCTGTTGGAAATAACCCCTACTGGTAATCTTGTGCCAGACACAGAATGGGGAAGTCATCTTTGGAAGCTTTTGATCTTGTAACCTTGTTTTGGGAGGGAAGGGAACCAGAGAGGTGGAAATATATCCCAGAAATTCAGAACAAAAACCATTAAATTACTGAACGAAGAGGTTTGGGTAGTCTTGGTAGGAAATCAGGTGCACATTCCCAACTGTATCACCGGGAAAGTGGAATGCCACAGATGGACAGTCACTCTCGACCACCAGGAAGAGAGAGACACTTCCATTTTTGGGGAAATTTACACAGTAGAGAGAAAACCATAAGGCAACCAGAAAGGAGGAAGGGGAATATGAAACCTACAGAGAGCGAACAAAATGAAATCTTTGCTCTCCTCCAGCTACTAACACCATCAGCCAACACCACGACCGCGCTCATGAGGTGCAAACAAAACCTTCTCACATGGAACAAGAAAAGCTGACACTTCCTGAAGTACAATATCGTCAGAGATGCCCTGGCCTCCATTTATCCTTCAACCTGCAGCACCAAAACAGATTAACTAAGTCACTGTCTCATTGCTGTTTGTGGGACCTTGCTGTGCTTAAATTGGCTGCCACATTTGCCTATGAAACATTGAACACATTTCCATTGGCTGTAAAGCTCTTTGGGATGTCCAGAGGATTTGAAAGGTGCTATATAAATGCAAATTCATTCTTCTTTCTAAAAGTCTCCCATTCTTTCCATACACTGAGGTGTTGCTTTAAACAGGACAATTTGCAGTGGTTCAGAAACCACTTTTGAGGTTATTCATTGTATAGTATAAGCAACACGACAGTGCAAAAGGTAGACTGTTCACACCCCTGTCCACGTCACATCACGTCAGAAGAAACTGTGTATTGCAGTTGGATAAGTGATCCAGAACTCAACTGTATCACATGAACTCCTGTGCACAACATATTCCATCTGCCATGGGAACATCACAGGTGTTACAGTCAGACATCACAATAACTGCAAACCTTAGAACTTGTAAAGATTTTATTGTGACAAACCATGGCACTTGCTTTTTTTTAAACCAAGGAGGACAGAAGGGTGATGTAGCCCAGACATTATGACAGCCGCAGTCACTACTGCTCCCTGGACAACCCCAAGGAGGTAATTTAAATGTTACATTGAAGGACAGAATTCCCCAAACTTCAGAGCACCTTAAGGAAACTCAAATGCCCTTTATTTATATTTGATCTCAGGGTGTGGGTGATGCTGGCAACAACACATGTATTGCCCATCCCCAACTACCCTGAGAAGCTGATGGTGAGCCTTCGCCTTGAACTGCTGTAGTCCTTGTGGTGATGGTGCTCCCACAATGGTATCAGGGAGAGAATTCCAGGATATTGACCCAGAGACGTTAAATGAACGACGACATATTTCCAAATCTGGATGGTGAGAGCCTTGGAGGGGATTATGTTCCCACAGCTTTGCTGCTCTTGCCTTTCTCGGTGGTAGAGGACGCAAGGGAGAGAGGTGCTATCGAAGTATCCTCAGCGAGTTGCTGCAGGGCATCTTCTAGATCAAACACACTGCAGCCACAGTATGCTGGTGATGGAGGGGATGTATATTGAGCATGGAGACAGGAGTGCCAATCAAGAAAACTGCTGTCTTGGGACGGTGCCAACCTTTGAGTGGTGTGATTGCACCCATCCAGGCAAGTGGTGCATATCCCATCATACACTTGACTCAGGTCTTGTAGATGGTGGATAGGCTATGGGGTGGTCAGGTGAATCACTTCATCACATCAGAATGAATACAGCAGCTCCATTAACCACCTAGTTGCTAATCACACCAAGTCATCTATTATACACAAATCTAATTTTCACTGTGCAGCTGCTAGTTTCTTACCCTTTGTATCTGGAGCATCTGGATTGCTGCCCCTTTTAATAAGTTTTGCTGCAAAACTGTTCTCATCAAATGAGGTGCCATTCACAACCGGATCATCAACAAATGGATTCACCGACTGATCAGAATCCACCGTTATATCCTGGAGCGCTAACCACAATGCCGTACTTCCTTCATGATCCTTCAGCTCCAAGTCACATCTAGAACAAAGTTGGCCAAAGACATTTAAAAACTGGTGCTGAAGCCCACAATGTGCATAAAACAATTTAACTTCAGAACACAAAGAGCTGCTCTCAGAAGGCACGATGGAGATACGAGACTCATACTTACTGTTTACACTGCAGTAACTGTGTGAAGACATACTCATTCCCTGCCAGTATAGATGTGTGCAAAGGTGTCCTGTGTAGGGGAGGGAGAGAGAGAAGTCAGTGAGGGAGTTATCAAATGGTACACAGCTTTCTATAACGGTACTGTTACATGTTATAAGTACTCCCACAAGGTGGATATATTTGATCGAAAATTTGACAAAACTTTCTGATAAGAAATAAACTGATGCATCACTCCACATGATTACATAGCCACAGGATTAAGTGACACAGACTGTTCAGTCCCTTTGACGGCCAGTTGGACAGTGGATACATTGTAGGATGACGCTCAAGGTCCAGACAATCCCAATTCAAAAAGCAGGATGACCGAACCTAACCCAACTTGACGGTGTTGCTATCTTCATATTTACAACAGCACAACTTGAATAGAATACATTTCTCCACAATACTATCTATTGCAAACCAGATTTTGAAAGCAACTTCTGAGCTGCATATACACAAGGATTAGAAGATTATCTTTTATTCAGATAACGAGCACTGTTTAAAGCTAATAGCTTCACAAAAGCTGTCAATTGTATGGGCAGAAATCCAAATTATTAAAAATGCACAATATTTTTATTCAGCCACATGGTGGCACCATTTTACGACATAAGGGTATCAGTGTGGATTCCTTACAAATCATGGAAATCAACATCTTGACAAACATGCTCCAACATTATGATTCTCTAAGTCTGCTGAACTCTCAGCTGTACTCCTGTTGGGAGATGCCATAGGGGCCAGATGTCCCTGCTTGGGTAGAGACATATAGTTCAACCTGCAGAATTAGAGATCCAGTATCTAAAAATCAGAAACAAGTGGTAAAATAGTGCCCTGGTTTTGCCCATGTGTAGTGCCATCGCAAAGTACAAATGAAGGCCATATGATTCATCCAGCTAATCCATTTATAGCAAACTATGGTCCCATCATCACAGCATTCAAGTGCTCCTCGAAGGACTCAAGTTCTTGCCTCCACTATTCTACGGTCCAATGACCATTCTGGTTATCAGTCAGTGTGTGATGAAATGCTTCCTGACATCAGTCCTGAACTTGCCTTTTAGTAGTTTGCACCTATGACCCTTTGTCCTGCAGTCATGGTTAAACTTGAAACAGTACACCAGATTAATCTTTTCCATCTCAAGTACCTTATACACCTCTAAGGTCTCTCATTTGCTGTCTTTCAAAGCTGAAAAGTCCAAGTTTTTCCCCTAACCATTCATGAGAGCGAGATGGGCCAGTTGGGCTAATGGTTTTTTTTCCCCCAGTCCTGAGTAACCCTAGTCCCTGAGGACCGAGACTGTGGCTCTTCTCTGCACATCAGCATCCAAGACCTCGCAACTGGACATGGTCAAGTGTTGAATCTACGATTACTTCAGATCTCCTTTCAGGGATTTCCCTAGCCAAGTTGACACCATTAACTATGCCCACCCCCCCTTTTTACTTCCAATGTGGAACACTTTGCAGCTTTATGTATGAAATTCCATCTGCCACAATTCTGCCCACTTGCAAATTCTGTCTGGGTCCTTCTGTAGCTCTTCAGCTGCTTCAAACTCTATTCACCCAACTGCATGGTTTAGTATTTGTGAATTTGACCAACGAATTGTATTTCTGAATCCAGCATGTTCACATAGATTTAACACAAAAAGGAGCCCCTGCCTGGATCCATGGGGCACTCCACTCTAAGTCTCAGCACCTTGACATCACCCCTCCGAATTAGCACCCACTGCTTCCTCTCTTTCAGCCAATCTCTAACCACCTTCAAGTTTTACTAGGATACTCAGATCCTCAAAAGTCAAGGTCGGTCAGTCCCACTGGATCTCCCTTCTGTTGTTTACTAGGTTATTTTCATACGTAATTCTCAACCTTGTTCCTAATAAGAACATAAGAAATAGGAGCAGGAGTAGGCCAATCGGCCCCTCGAGCCTGCTCCGCCATTCAATAAGATCATGGCTGATCTGATCCTAACCTCAAATCTAAATTCATGTCCAATTTCCTGCCCGCTCCCCGTAACCTCTAATTCCCTTTACTTCTAGGAAACTGTCTTTCTGTTTTAAATTTATTTAATGATGTAGCTTCCACAGCTTCCTGGGGCAGCAAATTCCACAGACCTACTACCCTGAGTGAAGAAGTTTCTCCTCATCTCAGTTTTGAAAGAGTAGCCCCTTATCCTAAGATTATGCCCCCTAGTTCTAGTTTCACCCATCCTTGGGAACATCCTTACCGCATCCACCCGATCAAGCCCCCTTCACAATCTTATATGTTTCAATAAGATCGCCTCTCATTCTTCTGAACTCCAATGAGTAGAGTCCCAATCTACTCAACCTCATATGTCCACCCCCTCATCCCCGGGATTAACCGAGTGAACCTTCTTTGTACTGCCTCGAGAGCAAGTATGTCTTTTCTTAAGTATGGAGACCAAAACTGTATGCAGTATTCCAGGTGCGGTCTCACCAATACCTTTTATAACTGCAGCAATACCTCCCTGTTTTTATATTCTATCCCCTAGCAATAAAAGCCAACATTCCGTTGGCCTTCTTGATCACCTGCTGCACCTGAATACTAACTTTGATTTTCTTGCAATGGGACCCCCAGATCCCTTTGTACTGCAGTACTTTCCAGTTTCTCGCCATTAAGACAATAACTTGCTCTCCGATTTTTCCTGCCAAAGTGCATAACCTCACATTTTCCAATATTGTATTGCATTTTGCCAAATCTCTGCCCACTCACCCAGCCTGTCTATATCCCCCTGTAGGTTTTTTATGTCCTCCTCACTCTCTACTTTCCCTCCCATCTTTATATCATCTGCAAACTTTGATGTGTTACACTCGGTCCCCTCCTCCAAATTGTTAATATAGATTGTAAAGAGTTGGGGACCCAGCACCGACCCCTGCGGAACACCACTGGCTACTGGTTGCCAGTCCGAGAATGAACCATTTATCCCAACTCTCTGCTTCCTGTTAGATAACCAATCCTCCACCCATGCCAGAATATTACCCCCAATCCAGTGATTCTTTATCTTGAGCAATAATCTTTTATGTGGCACCTTGTCGAATGCCTTCTGGAAGTCTAAATACACTACGTCCACGGGTTCCCCTTTATCCACCCTGTACGTTATGTCCTCAAAGAACTCAAGCAAATTTGTCAGATATGACTTCCCCTTCGTAATGATGGCCATGAAACTACCGGATTGTCGTAAAAACCCATCTGGTTCACTAATGTCCTTTAGGGAAGGAAGCCTGCCGCCCTTACCCGGTCTGGCCTATATGTGACTCCAGACCCACAGCAATGTGGTTGATTCTTAATTGCCCTCTGAAATGGCCTAGCAAGCCACTCAGTTGTAAAATCTCGCTACGAAAAGTCATAAGAAGAATAAAACCGGACGGACCACCCGGCATCGGACCACTAGGCACCAGACACGACAACGGCAAAACACCAAGCCCAGTCGACCCTGCAAGGTCCTCCTTACTAACATCTGGTGATGGACATTGAAGTCCCCCACCCAGAGTACATTTTGTGCCCTTGCTACCCTCAGTGCTTCCTCCAAGTGGTGTTCAACATGGAGGAGGACTGATTCATCAGCTGAGGGAGGACGGTAGGTGGTAATCATCAGGTTTCCTTGCCCATGTTTGACCTGATGCCATGAGATTTCATGGGGTCCAGAGTCAATGTTGAGGACTCCCAGGGCCACTCCCTCCTGACTGTATATCACTGTACCGCCACCTCTGGTGGGTCTGTCCTGCCGGTGGGACAGGACATACCCAGGGATGGTGATGGAAGAGTCTGGGACATTGGCTGAAACGTATGATTCTGTGAGTATGGCTGTGTCAGGCTGTTGCTTGACTAGTCTGTGGGACAGCTCTCCCAATTTTGGCACAAGTCCCCAGATGTTAGTAAGGAGGACCTTGCAGGGTCGACTGGGCTTGTATTCCAGCACAATCTGTAACCTCATGGCCCGGCATATTCCTCACTCTACCATTACCAACAAGCCAGGGGATCAACCCTGGTTCAATGAGGAGTGTAGAAGAGCATGCCAGGAGCAGCACCAGGCATACCTAAAAATGAGGTGCCAACCTGGTGAAGCTACAACTCAGGACTACATGCATGCTAAACAACGGAAGCAACATGCTATAGATAGAGCTAAGCGATTCCACAACCAACGGATCAAGCTCTGCAGTCCTGCCACATCCAGTCGTGAATGGTGGTGGACAATTAAACAACTAACGGGAGGAGGAGGCTCTGCAAACATCCCCATTCTCAATGATGGCGGAGTCCAGCACGTGAGTGCAAAAGACAAGGCTGAAGCGTTTGCAACCATCTTCAGCCAGAAGTGCCAAGTGGATGATCCATCTCAGCCTCCTCCCGATATCCCCACCATCACAGAAGCCAGTCTTCGGCCAATTCGATTCACTCCACGTGATATCAAGAAACGGCTGAGTGCGCTGGATACAGCAAAGGCTATGGGCCCCGACAACATCCCAGCTGTAGTGCTGAAGACTTGTGCTCCAGAACTAGCTGCGCCTCCAGCCAAGCTGTTCCAGTACAGCTACAACACTGGCATCTACCCGACAATGTGGAAAATTGCCCAGGTATGTCCTGTCCACAAAAAGCAGGACAAATCCAATCCGGCCAATTACCGCCCCATCAGTCTACTCTCAATCATCAGCAAAGTGATGGAAGGTGTCGTCGACAGTGCTATCAAGCGGCACTTACTCACCAATAACCTGCTCACCGATGCTCAGTTTGGGTTCCGCCAGGACCACTCGGCTCCAGACCACATTACAGCCTTGGTCCAAACATGGACAAAAGAGCTGAATTCCAGAGGTGAGGTGAGAGTGACTGCCCTTGACATCAAGGCAGCATTTGACCGAGTGTGGCACCAAGGAGCCCTAGTAAAATTGAAGTCAATGGGAATCAGGGGGAAAACTCGCCAGTGGCTGGAGTCATACCTAGCACAAAGGAAGATGGTAGTGGTTGTTGGAGGCCAAGCATCTCAGCCCCAGGGCATTGCTGCAGGAGTTCCTCAGGGCAGTGTCCTAGGCCCAACCATCTTCAGCTGCTTCATCAATGACCTTCCCTCCATCATAAGGTCAGAAATGGGGATGTTCGCTGATGACTGCACAGTGTGCAGTTCCATTCACAACCCCTCAAATAATGAAGCAGTCCGAGCCCGCATGCAGCAAGACCTGGACAACATCCAGGCTTGGGCTCATAAGTGGCAAGTAACATTCGCGCCAGATAAGTGCCAGGCAATGACCATCTCCAACAAGAGAGAGTCTAACCACCTCCCCTTGACATTCAACGGCATTACCATCGCCAAATCCCCCATCAACATCCTGGGGGTCACCATTGACCAGAAACTTAACTGGACCAGCCATATAAATACTGTGGCTACGAGAGCAGGTCAGAGGCTGGGTATTCTGCGGCGAGTGACTCACCTCCTGACTCCCCAAAGCCTTTCCACCATCTGCAAGGCACAAGTCAGGAGTGTGATGGAATACTCTCCACTTGCCTGGATGAGTGCAGCTCCAACAACACTCAAGAAGCTCGACACCATCCAAGATAAAGCAGCCCGCTTGATTGGCACCCCATCCACCACCCTAAACATTCACTCCCTTCACCACCGGCGCACTGTGGCTGCAGTGTGCACCATCCACAGGATGCACTGCCGCAACTCGCCAAGGCTTCTTCGACAGCACCTCCCAAACCCGCGACCTCTACCACCTAGAAGGACAAGGGCAGCAGGTGCATGGGAACAACACCACCTGCACGTTCCCCTCCAAGTCACACACCATCCCGACTTGGAAATATATCGCCGTTCCTTAATTGTCGCTGGGTCAAAATCCTGGAACTCCCTTCCTAACAGCACTGTGGGAGAACCTTCACCACATGGACTGCAGCGGTTCAAGAAGGCGGCTCACCACCACCTTCTCAAGGGCAATTAGGGATGGGCAATAAATGCCGGCCTTGCCAGCGACGCCCACATCCCGTGAAACGAATACAAAAAAAAAATAAAATCCTGAGATCACTACCTTTGAAGTCCTGCTTTTTAATTTATCTCCTAACTCCTTAAATTCGCCTTGCAGGACCCCATCCCTTTTTTTAAACCTATGTCGTTGGTACAGATATGGACCACGACTACTGGCTGTTCACCCTCCCCCTTCAGAATGCCCTGCAGCCACTCCGTGACATCCTTGACCCTAGCACCAGGGAGGCAACATACCATCCTGGAGTCACGTTTGCGGCCGCAGAAACGCCTATCTGTTCCCCTTACAATTGAATCCCCTATCACTGTAGCCCTGCCACTCAATCTAATGATCAATTCCATTATTTTGCCAGCCGTCTATGCAAGATTACTGAGTATGTAGCTATCCAAGTTTGCTTTGTCACCTTCTCAAACGTAGGTACCATGTTGGCTTTTCAATCCAGTACAACCTCACCTGACTCCTTCATGAATGAAAATGGTATTTTTTTTTTTTTATTTACTTTGTTTGACAATTTTTATTTGTGGAAATTGTAACTAAGGTATGTTCAGCCTAGACATGTGCGTGTTTTCTCTTAATTTTTAATACCTTATTATATATTTAACATGTGCTGTTAAATATATTTCAGACTTGCTTTATCCCTCAACTCCGATAATTCCAAAAACAATCTTTGGAACAGATTACTATGCTCCGAGCTCATTTTAAAATTCAGGAATATCGCTCGATGTGTCCCGTCCCCCCACCGAAGAGGGCAAAGTACCCAAAGGAATCATGATGCTAACAGTTGCTCACCGTCCTTTGCTATCCTGCACGTTGGAATTGGCACCCGCTTTCAAAAGTGCTTGTGCAATACGAGCCATTCCTGCCATTGCTTCCACAGAGTGTTTTTTCAGACTGTACGAGGCCACGAGGTGAAGTGGCGTCTCATGTTCTCCATATGTAGCTGCGTTTACACGAGCACCATTTCGGATCAAGAAGCTCGCGGAAAATTCATCACCTGGGTCAAAAAAAAGCCAACACATTTAATTCCAAACCCACATATTGCTCTTAGTGCAAGTCTAGGGACAGGCTGCAATATAAAAAGATACCATGCATTATTTGGCAGGAGTGGATATTCCACACTTAATCACATAGAAGCATCTTAGCTCCAAGTGTCCAAATACAAGCCACATGTAGCTGGAGTACAGCTTTCATTGGCAGTTCTCTAGTGTGTTTCATGCTTTTCCAGCCAGATTTCCTTCAGTACATAAATTCACTGTGGAATGTTCTAATTATATGGGAACAGTATTCCAAAAAAGAGGAACAAACTAGCACTGTATACTGACCAAGCTGGGAGGGGTAGAATAGCTACATAGCAGGCTGGCTTGATACAAGGAAAAAAGGAGTCTTTTTTTTAAAAAAAAGGGTGTATTCAAATGCATTTACAGAAACCTATACAATTATTCTGGTGCGCCATACCCCTTACCCACCTCCAGCTGTTGCGGTGGATGCTGCAATTGGAGAAGGAAAATAAGATCAGCGTTTTATGAGCACAGCAGAATGATAACAAACTGACATTCTTGCCAGAAGGCTGGCCTTGCTGGCTTTAGGCTAGAAGTTGAATACATAATTTCCATCATATCAGAAAGACAGGGCTGCCAGGATTTAGAAGCCAGGATTAGACCAGCCTTAGGTGCCTACTCACAGCCTGCTCTTTCCCCACTACTTATTAGCGCAGAATCCCACAGCAACCTTTAGCAGAGAACCTTCTTGTGGGATGAATCGGTTAGCCCTGTAATAGCAAAACAAAGCAACCCCATTGCAAGAACGTGATTCCACCAGTTAGAAATTTCACATTCCAATTTACTCCCAGCACCCGACTGGGAGATGCTGTCAACGTTTACCACCACTCCCATCCAAATAGGTTGAAGCAACTGGTCAGTGTACCAAGGGAGAGAATCATTCAGTTCTCAGTATCACTACACACACAAACTGAGTGAAGGGTGTGATTCAATCTTTTCGTTCAGCTGACATTTAAACTATTCTTATTTATTGCAGGAGTGAAGAACGTGGCATAAATAATATGCAAACTCTGAAATCTTATCCTAGGTGTTATAGAAATGGTTCTCCAACACTCAAACACTCCACTTGCAAGAAGGAGAAAATGATTAACACTTATAATACTGATTTAATTTTGTAGCGTTTTAAGGACTTTGATACCAACTGATTGGATTTTACTTGTCATCAGAAATATTTGGTCAGAACACAAACCTTTGAGGAGAGATTGAGTAGAATGGGCCTATACTCTCGAGTTTAGAAGAATGAGTGGTGATCTCATTGAAACATAAGATTCTGAGGGGGCTTGACAGGGTAGATGCTGAGAGGTTGCTTCCCATGGCTAGAGAGTCTAGAACTAGGGGACGTAGTCTCAGGATAAGGGCTGAGATGAGGAAGAATTACTTCACTCAAAGGGTTGTGAATCTTTGAGCATCCACAGCCCTCTGGGGTAGAGAATTCTAGTCACTGAGTATATTCAAGACTGAGATAGATAGTTTTTTGGACACTAAGGAAATCATGGGATATGGGGATTGGGCGGGAAAGGGGAGTTGAAGTCGAAGATTAGCCATGATCTTATTGAATGGCGGAGCAGCCGTATGGCCTACTCCTGCTTCTATTTCTTACGTTCTTAAAACAGCTACAGGTTAGGATTTGGTTGAACAATTATTACAGCCTTGAAGATGAGCTTTTAGTAATCACAAAGCCACAGAAAAATCTCAGCAGGGCACCATCAATGACCCAGTAGGTAAAGGCATCCTCCAGAGTTGCACTAAGTTCTCCAAACCTGAAGGTTCGATTCTTAGTCTGCACCGAGGTAGCAGTTGGGGCACGACTACATTGGACTCAGCAACCCTGAACTATAGCTTGGGAGCAAGTGGGAAACAGTCAGGATTCCGCTCCTGATTGCCACCCAACGTCAGCTGGAAAGTGCCTCGTGTAGACATCTGATCGCTGGAACAGTCACCACTGTCAAATAATCCATCATTCATTGTCTGGAGAAAGGGCAACTTGTTTCAAGTACTGCTCGAATTGATTTTTTTTTAAATGCACTAAATTTGTTACTACTGAATTACTGTTCAGAGTTAAAAGTTTGAATACTCTGTATTAGGGGGTTACTGAGTTAGATGGGTAACCATCTAAGACTTTTTTTTTTAAGGCAGGGGAAAAAGAATGATGGATCTGAAACACACCCAAATCATTGACCTGAAATGTTAACTCTTTCTCTCACCACAGATGCTGCATTTTCTGTTTTTATTTCAGATTTCCAGCATCCACAGTATTTTGCTTTTGTCCAAATCAATGTTATGGCTTGGTTTAAAACAAACATTCCATGGGATTAAAAAGCCTTGAGTTCATGTATTATATGGAGTAAGAATAAAATGTAAGTCACAGTTTTTAAATATCTCCTTCATCCCTGCACCCCTCCCCAAGGTGGCAATCATGTTTATACCACACAAGCAGCCTTGGACATCCAGCAAAAAACAATTCAGTGCTCCAAGGAGACTTAAATTCAAACAAATTCTGTAAAGTTATATTCCAATCTTTTTTCATATATTTTAATAGGAATCCCACCATTAGGTTGCCAACTCTCCCACAGCACCAAAACTGCCCTAACCAAAGGCACAAATGACATTCTTTAGCTGTGACTGTGGTGCATTCTCCCTTTGACCTCTCCACAGCCTTTGACACTTGACCACACCATCCTCCTCCAATGCCTCTCCTCCGTTGTGCAGCTCAGTGGGCCTCCCTTGCTTGGTTCCACTCTTGCCTATCCAAGCATTGCCAGAGCATCTCCAACAATGGCTTCCCTTCCTACCCCCACATTGTTAACTTGGGAGTCCCCCAAAGAGCCAACTCATCCCCTCCTCTTCATCTACATGCTGTCCCTTGGTGACATCATCTGCCAACATGGGGTCAACTTCCACATGTACACTGAACACCCAGTTCTACCCCTCTCAACACCTCCACTGCCTGTGTACTGCTGCTCCGACATCCAGTGTTAGATGAGCTGCAATTTCATCCAGTTGAACAATGGGAAGACTAAAGTAATCGTCTTTGGGCCCCTACCACACTATCCGCGCCACGGACTTTGTTCAAGTTGCCGGCAAATTTCTCAGGCTGAACCAGCGTGTTTACAACCTTAGCGTCCTATTTGACCCTGAGCTGACCTTCGCACCCTATAATCTGTCCATTACAAAAACTGTCTACTTCCACCTCCGGAATATCGCCCACCTCCATCAGCCCATCTGCTACTGAAACCCTGATCCATGCTTTTGTCACATGCAGATTCAACTATCCCAATGCTCTCCTGGCCAGCCTCCCATCCTCCATATCTCTGCTGCCTGTATGCTGTTCTATTCACCCATCACCCTTACTCACGCTGATCTATATTGGCTCCTGGTCGCTCCAAAATCTGCATTGCTCCGACTCTGGCCTCGTATCCCCCACCATTGGCGGCTGTGGTCTGGAATTATCTCCAGAAACTCATTCGCCTCTCTCCTCCTTTAAGAATCTCCTTTTTTTATACACCAAATAAATGCACATTGCTGAAAGTCCCAGGTTCAAAGCCCAGTCTATGCTAAGTCAGCTGGGTTGGCAATAAGGATACAACTGGCCTCAACACCCAGATTAAGGTCAGCTAGGGGAGGGGAAGGTTTCCATTCCTGAACACTACCCTGCAACTCCTGCCAGAAATTAACGTGTGTGAATGTTGGACAAGGAGTGGATTTGACGATGCCTCTCTGAGTTGGTAGAGTAGTAGACAATCAGCACCAAGTAACTATAGTCAAGCAAGGAATTAACCATCTTGCGGGGGGAAGGAAAAGGGGTGGGGGGGGGGGGGAAGATAAGAGGAAAAAAGAGAAAAGAACATGCAGACAAACTCTTACTTTGCAGACGTATTGCATTGAAAGAAGTCACGATACTGAATAGCTAAATGTACTTACAATACAACCTCTAATGAAGGTTAATTTCACACTACCTTTCGAAAGGTTAAGACCATACATCATTTTCTAAAAAGAAAATACAGTAATGTCACAATTCCATGTATGCAATATCCCAGGGTCCCTCGCCAGAGCCATTCCAGCCTCTCTCCAACAAGCCAGCTTCAGGTGAAGCTTACAGGGATTGTCACCTACTGACTGTAATTAATACCAGACCCGGGAAAGCAAAACTCAGTTCAAATAAAATAAACTGGAATACTGGGTACAATGAAACCTTTGTTATGACTTCGATATTTCAGCCAGATTCAATTAACACTTTGAAACAAAAAGAATTTAACATCTCAATACCTTCATTAATACCAATAACAGCACAAGTTCACATCTTATTACAAGTCGTACGCATAGTGATATACCCATCTTTAGCAATGGAATTTCATGCATCAACACACACATTTGGGTAAGAATACCCAGCACGTAAATAATTGAACAAAACATCAAATGAAATGTAAGGATCACCTCAGGGCTGTTTGTCCCCACAGCATCTACAACCCACCAGTTATGTACCTATTGAGTCATTCATGCTGCATCACCATAGCAACCAACCACGCCAGCCACCCCTCCAGCAGTCAGAAATTGGTAAGATTTTAAGACCTTCAGAATGTTTAAAGCAAAACTCAAACTTCAAAAGAACCTTTTCAGCAATTTTATGAACATACGAATAATGACATACAGGAAAAGACCTACTGGGCCATCCAACCTGTCCCACACTGTTGTGGTACTTCATGCATCACAATACACTTTCCC
This sequence comes from Heptranchias perlo, assembly GCF_035084215.1. NCBI lineage: Eukaryota > Metazoa > Chordata > Chondrichthyes > Hexanchiformes > Hexanchidae > Heptranchias > Heptranchias perlo. The sequence goes on from NC_090352.1 coordinate 4,329,909, forward strand.
CATCCCACTCTGAACCATGTAATCTCCTGGGAGAGACGAAAATCCAGATTAAAAATCCAGACCAATTAGGGGAATCAAATCTGGAAAAGAAAACTGCACATTTAAAATAGTGCTAAAATTGGTTTATAAAATATTCAAAGTTCCACATAGAGCATGCACTTCCCAAGAGTGTAATTTCTACCAGTCACACAAACTCATCTAATTCTTTGCCTACCTCATTCATCCAGATCAGGCCTAAATCGTCTGAGCTAGGTGGCACTGTTTTCTAACAGCTCCACCTGCCTGGGGCTAAGTTCCTTGAAGCATTTTTACTGCCAACTTTAAAAGGAAGGGCCAGCCCTGGCCAAATCACTCCCGAGGAGTGCGCTGTTGTAGCATCAATTGCTCCTTACCCCAAACTCTCCTCAAAGCAAAGTATTTTAAAAATAACAATGTGACACTAAAATGGAGAGGAATAAAGAAAAAGGAGGGGGAAGAGGGAAACAAAAACACATGCAGAGTCAGAGTACCTGTTCCCAGTCATCCCCCAGAACCTGCCTCTGGCCCAGGGTGCCAGCCTGAAGCTAGTTTTAAGTAGAAGTGGTTTAAGTGCTGTATGGCAGTACACAGTGGGAAAATACAGTGACCGTGGATTTTGCACTTATGCTTCAGGCCTGGACCCAAGCAGTTGGCCAGGAATAGGGATGCAGATCACATTCTCCTGAGTTTATTTCACCTCCCTCTCCCCCCCCTCAATGCTGTCATATCCCCAGCCACCTCAGTCCTACTAAACTATCATCGCTCCCATTGCTACCAGACCCCATCACACTCCCCCACCCCAAGGCTACTACCATGCCCAGACACCTTTTTCACCCAATGTCTCCCAGCCCATGGGACAGTGGTCTCTGTTTCCAGACACCAAAGACCTCCCTCTTGGGCAGCCAGACTCCCACCCTTTCCTTAGTGCTGCAGACCCTGGTACCCACCTACTACATCCTGGGACCCTCCAGCACCAACAGGTCTTGGGGCTTCCAATGCTCACAGGTCTCAGGGCCCACCCGTTCAAACTATTCTGCCATATCCCCACCGCCTTGATGCTGTTAAACCTGGCAATCCCTCTCCCCACCCCCAAACAGTAAAGCCATATCCCAGAGCCACGCCCAATTTTATCAAAGCACAGCAACTCAACAGCTACTTAAGCCCATAACCCCCACTCCACGTCTCCTAAACCCCACAAATCTATCTCCAACTAGCTACACGTTGCTTAGGATATAAATAAAAGGAAGAAGTAATCAATCTCCCATGGTGTTACACACAAGGATGTCTTCAGGTGAAGTGGGTTTACAGGACAGGGAGATAATTCAATCCCCATTTTAGTCAAACATTGTTATTTTTAAAATACTTTGCTTTTAAGTTTTGCTGTTATCAATAATATGAGTAATATGAGTAATTTGGTAAGCAAGTGGAGTTGGGTGGAGCATTGGAATCTCTGCAGTACAGGGTAAAAAGCTGAGATGACAAACTGAAGCATTACAGCACAACCACAGCATTGGAATGAAGCAATTACAGCGTGCTAAGTTTACTTGGTATTTTCCATTATGAACACGGACAGGTATTTTATAATGGAAAAAAAGTGACAGCAGTATGGCAAAACCGTAAAACAGGAAGTAAGGTTTTGTAGACTAAGTGCATGCAGACATAAGATTTTTAATATAGATGGTCACGCATTTACAACTTGCATGGAAAATGGCCACATTCATGGAATTCAGAACGCTTTATAAAATCCTGGAATCCATGTAATAATTTAATTTATTCACTCCATAAATCAGTGGCCCTGATAATACATTGTACATTACACAGCAGAACACTCCTATTGTCATAAAACTACGTATCCAAGTCACCATGAACAATGTCACAGGAGACCTGCTGGTCCATCTAGAGCCTACTTGTAGTAGCGCACTGTCTGAATGCAATAGAACTGAAAGCTCGCCTCAGGAAAGTCACAATCACAGTCCGTAGAGCAACAAAATAATCCCAATCAACTCATAACTACTCATCTGTTGTTACCAAATCTCCAGCTAACTAACTGTGAAAGAATCAAAAGACAAAAAATTACCGACGAGGATTAGCTCACCAACAGAAAACCAAGCCTTTTAACTTTTCTTTCAACAGTACCATTCTAGAATGGCATCAAGTACCAAACACCAACAAAAATCTTCACACTTTTGGGCCATTTTCCTTCTTTGCTCAAGTTAGTATATATAGCTAATCACATTAACATAAATTCAAGGGAAAGGGGGAAATCATTTAAACTTACTCATAAAATTGGTTTACAGTTAGAAATGCCTATAATAAATTTCATGAGTTTGGCCTTGAATTTGGAAATTTCTCTTGGGTCATATGATTTAGCTGCTGTGGACAAATGTTATGCACTACTCATGGGAGTTGCAGTTTATGCTGTGCTTCTGCAAAGCTACAATATCCAGGGTCCCCACAGCAAAAATCACATGCCAACCAGGCAGAAAAGGATCAAGGAGTTGTAGCCCGTTGACCAATTCTGGTGGGTGAGGGATGCATCATAGGAGTTGTCACTTTACAATCTGCTCCTACAATACCCTGGATTATATGGCAATAACCAGCCAGAAAATTTACAAACTACTGAGGCACAAAGAGCAAAAAAACATTTTCCTCTGCTCTGTTATTTGTTCTTGGGATGTGTCACTCACCAGTGTGACACTGACAAGACAGTATTTATTGTCCATTTCTAGTTGCCCTGAGGACATTATGAGTCAACCACGGTGTAAGTCTGCAGCCACATATAGCCCAGACCAAGTAAGGGTGGCAGGTTCCCTTCTCTGAAGTACATTATTAAAAATCCAACTGGTTCACAATAATCTAGCAGCTTTCAGGGTTATTTTCACGGTGCAAACCCACTAATTGCCAGATTTATTGAATTTAATTGGTGGGATTTGAAATGAACCTCTGGGTTAATAGCCCAGTACCATAACCACCAGGCTACTGCACTTGCAGTTTTAAGCCATTAAATAAGATGCTGAGCTGTGCCATTAGGGGTGAGTTTTTTTTTTTAACATCACTGAGGGTTATTGAGCAGTGACAGAGGGGGAATATTTGCGAGGCATTTTTTTTTTTAAAAACTGACCTCAGACACTGCAGCTAGTCAGCCAGGCCTAGCCCATGGCAAAACAACAACTTGTTCAGTGAGAAAATCTTCCTGCACAGTGCTGCACATAGGATAGCTTCAACTACTATAAATCCTCTAGGGGAGGGGAAGGAATCTCTTTTATAGTTATATAAATAATGGAGAAAACAGGAACATTTTGGGGAGGGAGGAGGGAACCAAATTACTTTCATCATAAGCAGGTTTTGCAAACTGGTGGGTGAATATTAATCTGTGAGGCCCATATCTTCATCAGTAAGGTGTGTAATATTTTAAAATAAAGCCAATTGTGAGATATATTGGTTCAGTAAATTTGCTGTATTAAATGGATTGACAAACCACTGTCACATTTAGGGACCTTGCTAGACTACACACAAGAAATGCACATTCATCTGAGCTAACCCAGCAGCCAAGATATTGAGCTTCATTCCCTTGCTGTCACTTTACCTCTTTGGATAGCCTTGTGAAGCAAACTCCAGCCACTCTTATCCACCATGTCAACATCTGCTTTGTTATTAACCAACGTTGTTGCAATACTCTCCAGCTGTCGAGAGAGTGCTAGGTCCAAGGCCAGGTCTCCATTACCATCAAGTTCATTTAGTTTACCAGGCAACTAGGAAAACAAAAATTGCATTGGGTGAGCAAATAATGAGAAGCTAATGGCACCAGACAACCAAAAAAAGGCCCTACCTCATTAAACCAAATCTAACAGGCTACAAATTACTGCTGGTGATGTTACCATATGCAAGCTTAATGCACTCTGAGCAAATTCCTGTTTTAATGGAGGTGATAATTTGTTTTAAAATGAGTTATACATCAGTTAAAATAGCAAAGAATCCAATTATATAGGTCAGGGTGTCCAAACTACAGCCCAGAGGCCATAGGGGGGCTCACAAACCCCGACAATCTGGCCTACCAGGCAGCTCCATTCTACTTGTATCTCTCCCTGGTTGGTTTGTCCTGCTAGAATGTTATGGGTTTAGAGTTTTGGAAAAGGCTGTTCCTAGCATTGTTGCTTCATGATAAAACCTAAATCAATACACCAAGATAGGTCAGCATAAGCAACCTGATATATACATGCAAAATAATGGGAATATATAGACAAACTTCATATTTGGCCCACAAGGTCCACGAAGGGGCACTCCTGGTGTTGACCCAAGATTAAATTGCTTTCAAGTCAGCTTTTGTTTCAATGGTTTTCATTTGTAGTGGGAGTGTAAACCTCAGGTAATTAATTAATATCTGCAGCAGCCTTCAGTGCACATGCAGCTTTATCTAGAAAATCTATGACATAAATGTACCACTTTCAGCCAAGCTGAGAATGAGCACACCATTTATACATCAGCACCTGAGAAACTAGATACAAGATTACTCAAAGTTACAGGTGCGAATCTTTGAGGATCGAGACGGTCACAGACCCATGAAATGGGTCATTAGAACATCGTACACTGCTGCGATTAATAAAAGGTGCTGCTACCTGGGAGTCCATCTCGATGAGGTAGAGAAATACAACATCTTCCCTTTCCACTTTGATAGCTTTATGCAAAGGGTATTCAGTCTTCGATTTAATCATTTTGTACAACAAAGGAGCTGTCATACTGCTGAAATCATCCTTCCGCAGATCGTCCTAGATAAACAAATACAGAAACTGCTTTTAAAAGGAAAAGTACCAGGTTAAACACTCCAAAATGGATTATTTGTATTGCACATTTGCTGGTATATTTCTATTTAGCTCAATATGTAGTAGCCGTTTATACAAGTTACATTTCCACAGCACTCCTCACATTCAAGGGCACATCTGAACCCTTTACTAGGAGATGGGCGAGTGAACAATGGGAAATAAGGAGAAAGGGACGAGGGGTGAAGAGGTGGAGCACGCACAAAGAGAGGGATCTGTGGAAGGCTTTGGAAAGCAGGGACAGAGCCAAGGCGGCAAATGGGCTGAGGGCGCAGACATAGTTGCCGATAGTGGAGCAAAGGGAGTGGGAAGCAAGAAGGCATCCAATGTTGGAAGAGTGGAGAACAATGGTATATATGGCTGGCAGAGATTGTACAGGATGGGATTTGAAGGAGAGAATGAGGATTAACATTAAAGTTAGAGCTTGGCCGTTCAGGGGTGATGTCAGGAAGCACTTCACACAAAGGGTAGTGGAAATCTGGAACTCTCTCCCCCAAAAAGCTGTTGAGGTTAGGGGTCAATTGAAAATGTCAAAACTGAGATTGATAGATGTTTGTTAGGTATGGGTATTAAGGGTTATGGAACCAAGGTGGGTAAATGGAGTTGAGGTGCCGATCAGCCAAGATCTAATTGAATGGCAGAATAGGCTCAAGGGGCTGAATGGCCCCCTCCTCTTCCTACATTCAGATCAAATCTCTGGACCAGAGGTTCCCAATTAATTTTGCTGAGCCCACCAGTCAGAGATTCTTAGCCCACGTGCAACCCCCCTCTCAGCAGTATTTTTACAAAATTCATGTTAGCGTACATGTAGTTGGTAACCCAGAATAATTCGGCTGCTTGGTTACTTTAGTCGTTTTAATTCTGCCCCTTTACACTTTTGGGTTTTAATACGAAGTCCAATACGACTGTTACAATCACTGGTCGGGAAATTCCTTGGATCTGCTCCAGCTTAGTCGCCGCTACTCCTCACAGCAACCACCCCGCCACCCCCCCCCACCCCACCACCTCGATAACCTCAACGCACCCCGCCACCACCACCCCAGTTTGGGAACCTGTGTTCTGGGGCACAGGGAGCCAGTAAAGCTCAACCAAGATGGGAGCATGGGCAACGCAGGCCTAGCACAGGCAAGAACTACAGCATTCTGGGATGACTTTTAAGGAAACTGGAAACGGGGAAGCCCACAGAGTATTTGAGATCTAGCCTTGAGCTGATAAAGACAAGGATTGGGGCTTCAGTGGCAGAAGTGAGCTGGGCGTGGACCATATCTTGGAAACAGGTCAGATGTAAGGGAGGAAGTTGATCTTGGGAGTGTGCAGTACTCCAAGGGTCCATATCTCTGGGTTTAACACAAGGTGGTAGGCGGGGATTCTATTGCAACCAAGATTAAGAGTGTAGGTGTTTGTTGGAGCGAGATAGTATGGCTTCAGTTTTACCACCTTTTAGCTGGAGCACGCGTCAGCACATCCAGGACTTTAATTCCAGATAGATAGCTGGGGAGATTAGCAACAGGCCTGGGCTGGTGGATTAAGCAGAGAGGTAGAGTGGAGCGCTAACCTCATGCTTCCTGATGTCACTGCTAAATTTTGGCATGCAAATGAAAAGTAGAACGGGGAAAGGATGGAGCTCGGACACACCAGGTAACGACTGCCTGGGGACAGGAGAAGCCACATCAGGAAAAGCAAAGTGCCCACAATCCAGCAAGGAGAGGAACCACGGAAGGGCAGACCATGGAGATATTCAAAGACAATGGATTGGTTAGTGTTGAAAATAGAAGGGATGTGAAAAGGGAAAACTGAGCTTATACCAAGGATATAATTGGTGACTGGTCTCTGTGTTGTCAGAGGCAGAAGCCTGACAATGGCCTTGAATAGGGAGCGTTGGGAGCACAGCTGTGAGGCAATGATGTGCTGCAGGTTGGGGAGAATGGAGGGGATGAAGGGAGGCTTTATCAAAAAAAAGTTCTAGAATAAACTATGGATCACATTATAAAACCCTAAAGTCTTTTAACTATCAACCGTGGCTCAGTTGGTAGCACTCTCTCCTTTGTGTCAGAAGGTTATGGTTTCAAGCCCCAGTCCAGAGACTACAGCACTAAATCTAGACTGACACTTCAGTGCACTTCTGAGTGTTGCACTATTGGAGGTGCCGTCTTTCAGATGAGATGTTAAAACAAGGCCCCGCCTGCCCCCTCAGATGGACGTAAAAGGCCCCATGGCACTATTTCGAAGAAGAGGAGTGGAATTCTCCCCGGTGTTTCAGTATCACGTACTGCTCTACAGGAGTACTAAAAAGTATAACAGAAGGTTTTTGGGAGTGAAAATTACGAATGGCTGGTCAAAACGCCAACTTTTTCCTCCTCTCTAATATATTCAACTCCTTTCCAGGGTACACGTTTTCACAGGTGCTGAAGTAGTCGTTCCTCACCTGGAAGCCGAGACAGTTGAGTGTTGACGAGTTTTCCAGTCATGGTGGGGAAATGTAACCGATCCTCACCAGTGGACAGAGGTTGCTGGATAGCAGTTTAAGTAAGAACTTGCATTGATATACCATGGCTCACGTACTCGTGACATCCCAAAGTGTTTTACAACCAATCGATTACTTTTGAAGTGTAGTCACCGTTGCGTAGAAAAACATGGCAGCCAATTTAAATACAACAAAGTCCCACAAACAGCAAACGACCGAACAACCTGATCATCTGTTTTTGGTGATGTTGGTTGATGGGCCAATGCAGCACCATGGGATTTTTTATATCCACACAAGGAGTCCCCTATTCTACATCTCATCCAAAAGGAACTTTTCCTTAAGGGATGGTGAGACCAAAATTGTTACCACTGCTGTGGCTGAGATCAACCAACTTAGAAGACTGGAGATCAAACCTAGGACCTCTCTAGGACTATATTGCTCAGTTACTCATCACACTAACCAGCAGAGACAGAAAGCACAGTGACATTTCTAATCATGGTATTTAGTGTGTAACTTGGATTCTGTAGTTACCAATTCTTCCACCTCTAATTAGTAAGAGAAAATTTCCACAAGTGTATATTTTGTTCCTAATAAATGTGAAATTTAAAACTCAAACCCTGTTTCAAATCTTTGGATGAATTTATGTCAGCAAAGCAAATGATGTCAATACTGGGGAAAGTACATTTCCATTTTTGGTACCCAGCGTTAGAATTGATCTGAGTGCCCAGTGCTAACACAGGGTTTGCCCCAATCAGATCAGATAGAGCACATTATTGCCCCAATCCTGACCCTGATGCACCCTATAACATTTTCATTTTCCACATCGGCCACTCAATACTGCAGACTTGTGCAAATTAGGAACTTGGCCAAGAGACTCGTTCCTTTAGTCTGAGCTGGATTCAAACCCAGAGCGGAAATAATGGTGAAGTCAGAAAATGTTCCATCCAGTTCTTTAGTTTAAAAGGAAAGGCAGGGGGGGTTGAAATAAACAGCCATCCTTGGATATTCCTCACAGGCTTTGGGAAACAATGCACAGCATTTCAAAGTTACCCGGTTGATGTCAGTCAGATTTTGCGTCCTACATTGTACTGTGTTCATGAACTACACAAGACAAAAACAGCACTGTAAAAAGTTGTGACCATTAAACCATGGAATTCTCAATAATTATTTGAGGAAGTGCAAGGCAAATTTGGACAATATTCTAGAGCTGCAGTATAAAACAGTGTAGGTTCTCTGTGCATTCAGCACCACGTCTTACATGCAACTCTCCTGTGAAGTTTTACTACGTTAAAGGCACTATATAAATGCAAGTAGTTGTCATGTAACTCACCCAGTGGCTGGCTATAATCTCAGAACAGTAGTTCAACAATGTAATAGCATTCAGCTCCTCTGCAGTCTGATAGAATCGAATACAGTTCCTAACATTAACCAGTGACATTACTCCTTTTTCACACCTGTCAGCAGGAAAAAAGATATGAATACACTACTTACTGTGTATGCAGACTGTATATTCAAAAAAGATTCTATATACTGTACTGTGTCCAAAATATTTTTATTTGCCAGCAGAAATAAAATTGAAGAGATTCAAGTTCAGACTTGTTTTGATCGCTGGTCACAACATTTGTTGTACGTGCTTAGTGCAACAGGAGGGCCTAGTTAAAACTCCACCGACCCCTCAGTGCCAGTACCTTAGCCAAACTGAAACGTCAGTTACTTTTTTCTTTGCATCTAAACAAAGATGCCAATGTCAGAGCGTATGTAACCCACCAACACCAATTTTGCATTTGCAGCCTATAATCAAGGATTTCAAAGGTGACCAACCTTGGTGAATTCTTTGACGAAGTAACAGAGTAGACAAGGGCAATGTAGTAGATTTAATATACATGGACTTTCAAAAAGCCTTTGATAAAGTACATGTTAGACTAATGACCAAGGTCACAGCATATGAAGTCGGGGACAAGTAGAATGGATAGTGAACTGGCTACAAAACAGAAAACATTAGGGGTTAAAGGTAGTTACTCAGACTGGAAGGTGGGAAGTGGTGTTCCACAGGGATCGGTGCTGGGACCACTGTCATTCACAGTTTACATAAATGATTTGGACACCAAATTGGGAGATGTAGTTAATACAGAGGAAGGCTGTGAAAAAATACAAGATGACGTTAACAAACTTGCAGAACAGGCATGTAAATAGCAAATGAATTTCAATACAGATAAGTGTGAGGTGATGCATTTTAGCAGGAGAAATAAGGAGGCCACCTACTCTTTGGAAAATAAGAATCTAAATGGGGCGTCAAGGCATTTAGGGGTACAGATTCACAAATCATTAATAGTAGCAACGCAGGTTAAAGCAAATAAAAATGCAAACACAGCACTGGGGTTCATTTCTAGCGGAATAAAATTCAAAAGCATAGGTCACGTTAAACTTATATAGAACCTTGGTTAGATCACACTTGAGAATTGAACATAGTTCTGGTCTCCATATAAAAAAAGGATATAGAAGTGGAGAAAATGCAAAAAAGATTTACAAAGATGATACCAGAACTGAGGGGTTACAAATATCAGCACAGACTTAACAGGCTGGGGTCTTTTCTCTAGAAAAAACAAAGGTGACCTTAGAGGTCTTTAAAATGATGGAGTTCAATAGGGGAGACTTAGAGAAGATGTTTCTACTTGTGGGGAGTCCAAAACTAGTAAATATAAAATTTAAATAAACTAGTAAATTAAAAAAAATATAAAAGTCATTAATAAATCCAATCGGGAATTTAGGAGAAACAACTTTACCCAGAGAGTGGTGAGAATTTGGAACTCACTACCACATGCAGTGGTTGAGGTGAATAGCAAAGATGTATTTAAGGGGAAGCTAGATAAGTACATGAAGAAAGGAATAGAAGGATACAGTGAAATGAAGTTAAGGTGGGAGAAGGCTCGTGTGGAGCATAAACACTGCCATAGACCTGTTGGGCCAAATGGCCTGTTTCTGTGCTGTACATTCTATGTAAACTTGTGTGTGGTGGACAATCCTAGGTACTCCCGGCCCCAACTTCCAAAAGGAAAAAATTAATTGGGATATATCAACAGAAATAATACAGTAATATGACCACATCCAAATCTAAGGGTCCACCAGGTTTGCAAACAAAAGCTGGTCACTGGAGTCTAGAGCCTGTGCTTGAAAAATATCTGGTGATGGTACTATACTAGAGCTTTACAGCACACCTTTTATACACATTAACTTTGTCAGAAGACAGTTACTATAATGGGAGTTACGAAACCAATCATGGAGAGACAAGTTTAAACAAGTCAATGCAGACTCAAAGTCTGAAGAACTGAGGTGTAACCCCATACCATTTTGACCGCAATCGAGTCAGAATTGATAAATGTAATGCATGACTGCTTCATGGCCTAGTGCGTCAAGGAAACTAAGAGACTTTTTTAAAAATTCGTTCATGGGATGTGGGCGTTGTTGGCAAGGCCAGCATTTATTGCCCATCCCTAATTGCCCTCGAGAAGGTGGTGGTGAGCCGCCTTCTTGAACCGCTGCAGTCCGTGAGGTGAAGGTTCTCCCACAGTTCTGTTAGGTAGGGAGTTCCAGGATTTTGTCCCAGCAACAATGAAGGAATGGAGATATATTTCCAAGTCGGGACGGTGTGTGACTTGGAGGGGAACGTGCAGGTGGTGTTGTTCCCATGTGCCTGCTGCCCTTGTCCTTCTAGGTGGTAGAGGTCACGGGTTTGGGAGGTGCTGTCGAAGAAGCCTTGGCGAGTTCACCTGGTTTGTGTTCACTATCCTGACAGTGCACAGGAAACAGAAGCGCTTGGGAGACAGTGACCACAGGATGATCAAGTTTAACATGATCTAAGTCTCAAATATAAGGCTGATCCCTAGTGTAACAGGTCTGAATTACGAGGAACAAAATTGAGATTTTGGGCTTTTCGACCTGAGAATTGATCTTATAGAATTACAAGAGATATCTAAAGGTGTGGAAAAGGCAAATCTAGAATATTACCTAAATTTAAATTACGAATAGGACAGGAGGATGCAAATTTAAATTAGTCAAAGGTAAATTCAAGACTGATATCAGGAATTTCTTCTTCACAATGGTCAACACATGGAACAGACTTCCAAATAGAGCAATGGAATTGAAAACTCTAATCATTAAAGATACATAGGTACAGGAGGGGAATCCAGACTAAGAGGGCATAATCTTAACATTAGAGCTAGGCCATTTAGGAGGGAAATCAGGAAGCAATCTCTTCCCCCAAAAGCTGTGAATACTAGAACAATCGAAATTTCCAAGACTGAGATTGATAGATTTTTGTTGGGTAAGCATATTATGGATATAGAGCAAAGGCAGGTAAATGGGGTTGAGGTACAGATTAGCCAAGGAATAGAATGGCGGAACAAGTTCGAGGGGCTGAATGGCCTACAATTAAATACTGCAATGGGGAACAATGTAGGCTCTTTCTGGTGGGATGAAAGAAGATGGGCCAAATGGCCTTCCTAATCTGTAATTAACTTGGTGATCTTACAAAATAGCAGTCACCGTTAATGCTACATAATCATGCAACTTTATGTTTGATTAATGAATGCCCAAGATTCACATTTTTGTCTTTTCTCCTCTTATGTTCTCACCCTCAAATAGCCAAGCTTCTGCCCTTTCTCCTCATCCCCACCCCCGAATTTAGAATTTAAAAAATTCCCAGATAGGATTACACATTTGGCAGTGAACTACACAACCAGCTGCAGTCCAAGTAGGACTCGTCCCATTGATTTCAATTCTGCGGGATCCATCCCTAGACATGCACCAGGCTGGACACAATTAAGAGCTCCTTATTTGTGTGGTAAATAAACTACCAACTAGCCTACCTTTCTCGGAGGAGATACAGCTGAAATCGATTGGCTAGTTTCATTAGTTCGGTCAGGAACACATCATCTTCCTTCAGTTCAAGCTCGTCTGTGTAAACCCATCGCAGCATCGCCATGGTCACCTCTGGCTCAGCATCTGGTACAGAAAAAAAACATAGGAATAATTTACAAAGAGAAAACTGTTGGTTCCAGCTGCAAGAATGAAAGGGGACAATCATTTTTAAAATGATTCAGCTATTCAGGATGGAGCAGCCCTTTTATATTTATAAATTTCTAAGTCAGTAAATGAGAGGGGAACCCAAATGTGCTGTTATCCTGTATTTACTCATACCAGTGCAGCCAGGGCCCTTTAGTCTCCTGCGCTAAGAATACAGCGACTGCACGTTACCACAAATAGTTGACACTTTGGCTATCATGCATACGAAAAGAGTGGCATCGGAAACTCAACAGGAACAGCTGACACCATGATGCCACTTTGTGTCAGGACTTCAGGCCACAGGTGCACAAGACATATCAACTGCTGCTGGAAGACCATCAACTCAGTGAAGGAGGCCCTTTGGTCCACCCAAAACCTGCTGGTCTTCCAGCTAAAGCTGTCCACCACCGAGTGCTGCCGACTGGCACACTCCAAGGTCTAGGAGTATGCGCTGTGGGACGCACTGAAGCGAGGTGTTATAGGGAATAGGAAAAGGCCACGATGTAAGGCCATCCCACCTTGTATTATACAGCACCTATTAGGAGATATGTAAGACCATAAGAGATAGGAGTAGGCCATTCGGCCGCTCGAGCCTGCTCTGCCATTTAATGAGATCACGGCTGATCTGATTTTTACCTCAATTCCACTTTCCCGTCCTTTCCCCATATCCATTGACTCCCTTGCTGATCAAAAATTTGTCTAAATCAGCCTTGAATGTATTCAATGACTCAGCCTCCACAGCCTTTTGGGGTAAAGAACTCCAAAGATTCACGACCCTCTGGGAGAAGAAATTCCTCCTCATTTCCGTCTTAAACGGGCGACCCCTTATTCTGAGACTACGCCCCCTTGTTTTAGATTCCCCCACGAGGGGGTAACATCCTCTCAGCATCTACCCTATCGAGTCCCCTCAGAATCTTGTCTATTTCAATTAAGATCTCCTCTCATTCTTCTAAACTCCAATGAGTATAGACCCAACTTGTTCAATCTTTCCTCATAAGACAACCCTTCCATACCCAGAATCAACCAAGTGAACCTTCTCTGAACTGCCTCCAATGCAAGTATGTCCTTCTTTAAATAAGGGCACCAAAACTGTATGCAGTACTCCAGGTGTGGCCTCACCAGCACCCTGTACAGTTGTAGCATGACTTCCCTGCTTTTATACTCCATCCCCCTCGAAATAAAGGCCAATATTCCTTTTGCCTTCCGGATTACCTGCTGCACCTGTATGTTGACTTTTTGTGTTTCATGTACGAGGACACCCAGATCCCTCTGTACTGCAGCATTTTGTAGTATTTCTCCATTCAAATAATATTTTGCTTTTTTATTTTTCCTCCCAAAGTGGATGCCTTCACATTTTCCCACATCGTATTCCATCTGCCAAATTTTTGCCCATTCGCTTAACCTGTCAATATCCCTTTGCAGATACTGTGTCCTCATTGCAACTTGCTTTTCCACCTACCTTTGTATCATCAGCAAACTTGGCCAAAAGACACTCTATTCCTTTGTCCAAGTCATTGATATATATATTGTAAATAGTTGAGGCCCCAGCACTGATCCCTACAGCACCCCACTAGTTACAGATCGCCATTTTATCCAGATTCTTTGTTTTCTGTTAGCCAGCCAATCCTCTATCCATGCCAGTATATTACCCCCAAAACCATGAGCTCTTATCTTGTGCAGTAATCTTTTATGTAGCACCTTATCGAATGCTTTTTGGAAATCCAAATATACTGCATCCATTGGCTCCTCTTTATCCACCCTGCCCATTACTTCCTCAAAGAACTAGTAAATTTGTCAGGCATGATTTCCCCTTCATACAATCAAGGAGAGTCAACATGGTTTTATTATGAGTCTGCAAATGTCCTGCTACCACTTCCTTAATAATGGAGTCTAGCATTTTCCCAATGACAGATGTTAGGCTAACTGGTCTACGGTTACCCGCTTTCCGTCTCACTCCCTTCTTGAATAGGGGTGTTATGTTTGCGTTTTTCCAATCCGCTGGGACCTTTCCAGAATCTAATGAATTCTGGAAGATTACAACCAATGCATCAACTATCTCTGTAGCCACTTCCTTTAAGACCCTCGGATGCAAGCCATCAGGTCCAGGGGACTGGTCAGCCTTTAGACCCATTAGTTTACCTAGTACTTTTTCTCTAGTGATAGTGATTGTTTTTAGTTACTCTTTCCCCTTTGCCCCTTGATTTTCTACTATTATTGGTATATTATTAGTGTCTTCTACTGTGAAGACAGATACAAAATATCTGTTCAATTCCTCTGCCATTTCCTTGTTTTCCATTATTATTTCCCCAGTCTCATCCTCTAAGGGACCAATGTTTACTTTAGCTACCCTCTTCCTTTTTATCTACACTTGTAGAAGCTTTTACGGTCAGTTTTTATATTTCTTGCTAGTTTACTCTCAATTTATTTTCTCCCTCTATTATTCTTTTAGTCATCCTTTGCTGGTTTTTAAAGTTTTCCCAATCTTCGGGCTTACCAGTAATCTTTGTCATGTATGCTTTTTCTTTTAACCCGATACCATCCTTCACTTCCTTAGTTAGCCATGGTTGGTTCACTCTTTATGGAGTCTTTCCTCCTCACAGGAATACATTTTTGTTGCGAGTCATAAAATATCTTTTTAAATATGTTTGCCACTGCTTATCCAACATACCATCTAATCTGTTTACCCAGTCCACTTTAGACAATTCCACCCTCATTCCTTTATAATTGCCCTTATTTAAGTTTAATACAGTAGTTTCAGACCCAAGATCCTCGCTCTCAAACTAGACGTGAAATTCATGTTATGATCATTGCTTCCCAAGGGATCCTTTACTTTGAGATCATTAATTAATCCTGTTTTGTTACCCATTACCAGATCCAAAATGGCCTGTTCCCTGGTTGGTTCCCCGATGTACTTGTCTAAGAAACAGTCCCTAATACACTCTATGAACTCCTCCTCAGGCCTACTTTTGCCAATTTGATTTGTCCAATCTATGTGAAAGTTAAAATTGCCCATGATTATTGCATTACCTTTTTTACAAACCCCCCTTATTTCCTGATTTATATTTTGCCCTACAATGTAGCTACTCTTAGGGGGCCTATATACTACACCTACCAGTGATTTCTTTCCCTTGCTGTTTCTTACCTCCACCCAAATTGATTCAACATCTTGATCTTCTGAGCCAAGATCATTTCTCACTATTATACCAATTTCATCCCTTATTAACAGAGCTATCCCACCACCTTTACCTTTTTTTCCTATCCTCCCGAAATGTTAAATAACCCTGAATATTTAGCTCCCAACCTTGGTCACCTTGCAACCACATCTTTGTAATGGCCGAGATCTTACCCATGTGTTTCTATTTGTGCTGTCAATTAATCTCTCTCATTACGAATGCTGCACGCATTCAGATAAAGAACCTTTAATTTTGTCTTTTTACCATTCTTTCCTACCCCGTCCCCATTTGCTAGGGCACTCTTGTTTGTACGCTCTGTCCCTTCCTGATACACTGTTTATCATTACCCCCATCACTTTCCTGTACTACTTCTTGTATTTTCTCTATCAATCTAAACTTCGCCCCACCCGAGCCCTCCTGCCCTCTATTTAGTTTAAAGCCTTCTCTACCGCCCTAGTTATTGCCAGAACACTGGTCCCAGCATGGTTCAGGTGAAGCCCGTCCCAACGGAACAGCTCTCTCTTTCCCCAGTACTGGTGCCAGTGCCCCATGAATCGAAACCCACTTCTCCCACACCAATCTTTGAGCCATGCATCCATCCCTCTGATCCAATTTACCCTTTGCCAATTTGCTCGTGGCTCAGGTAATAATCCAGAGATTATCACCTTTGTGGTTCTGCTTTTTAAATTTAGTCCCTAGCTGCTCAAACTCACTCAGCAGAACTTTTTCCTTAGTCCTACCTATGTCGTTGGTACCTACGTGGACCACGACAACCTCCCACTCCCACTCCCGGATGTCCTGTGTTTTGAATTGTAATGATAAAATCAGAGCGTCTATGACCTGTATTGCATTGTTTTGAACTGTATTGCTTGGAATTGTGATTTTTTTTTTTAATTGAATTGTGTGCATATTTAAATTTTATGAAATAAAGGATATTTTGAAATTTAAAAAACTCAATATCCAGGTCTCAGGACAAATTGGGTCCCCCACTACACTTTGGAAACCTAGTACGTTTAGCTCCAAATGTACTAACTGGCTGAGCAGATTGTACTCAATTCAAAAGCATCTTTGGGGTTGTATATGATTTTCTAGTCAAAATAAGAAGGGACAACAGGATGTAGTTTTTGCTCTACACAATGCTTCCAATTCTGTGCTGCACTAGAGGAAAAATGTGCAAGAGATAGATTTTGGGAGGATGTGGCACAAGTGCCAAGTCAGCTGGGTTTGGGGCTCCAAGTAGTTTACTTGTGTTTCCAGAATTGAAGATATGACAGTTTGGAAGCAACTGGTTAACATTACACGGTGATAAAGGGAGCAAAAAGCTGCCTCTTAACTCCATCCCACATGCCCATTTCACTATCTGGGCAGATGCTTCTGCCCCCTCCATTGTGTTATGGGGATATCACTGTACCTTCAAAAGGGTTAATACTAAACATGTGGGTACAGCAGCCTAGTGGTTGTGGTACTGGACCAGCAAGCCTGAGGAGTTCAAATCCCACCACAGCAAGTTGTGACACTGAATTCAATAAATCTAGAAATTAAGCTAGCATCTGAAAAATGACCATGAAAGCTGTTACTGTTGTAAAAACCCAACTGGTTCACTAACCCCTGGTCTGGCCTACCTGCAACTCCAGTCCCACATTACATGGTTGACTATTGCCCATCTCTAGTTGCCCCGAGGGCATTAATACCACTTTGTCAGTGTCACCCACATCCCAGCAACATGTCAACAACAAAACATTTCACTCAATCCCAGGGACTTGCCAATATTTAAAAGAACAGGAACCTCGAGTGCCAACTTTGAATGCAGTTAACAGACCCCGAGATACTTTTGTGCAGATACAGCTTTCAGGCATTTACTCAACTTCAACAAAATGAGGAAGAAGTCATGATAACAATATTGAAAATAAACAAATTAATTGGTTATGACTGTTAATTTTAGAAACCAACTCATGCTGTTAAAATTAGCCTACTCCAAAACCAATCAAAACATTTAATCGCACTGAGGGGGAAAGATTTCTGCCGTTTGCTATTTATAGCGAACAGAAATCTTACCTCTTCACTGTTTAAACCAAGCAAAGTGTCACGGTCAGGCATAGAAATTCAACTGCTCTCTTGTATAAGCTGGAATTATGCTGTAAAGCATTATCCTGCCCAAAATTCCCACAGAACAACCTTACTCTACCTTGCATTCCTCCAGGATTGAAAGTTGCAGTCTACACACCTCCAAAAACCAGATGTAAAAGGTGTACACACTATTCAGAAGGAAAAGTCACAGCAGAATCTAAATGCTAATACAAAAGACTTTCAAATCTAAATCTTTTGACAATCCCCAATTTCAAAGGCAACCAAGTCAACTTTATCGTATCTGGTGATATTCTAAAATGGCTTCCTAGACATTCCGGCAGGTCCTATCGTACCCAAAGGATAATTTTCCAAGTTTGCATTACTGTTAAGAGCTTCATCCACAAGGCGCACACACATCGCCCATGATGGAGCTTCCCCACCATTGGCTCCAACTTGGAAAATTATTCCCCTAGCATCAAATCTGGGAAAATCCCTAAGCATTTCCTCTTTTGCAAAATGTGGCATCATTGTAAAGTACAGACTTTCCAAGTTTAAATGCTGTGGGCACTCTAAATGCTTGTTGTTCTGCAAGTTGCAATACACATGGACGATTCTGTAGTTGACTGCTCACTGCTGCTGTGTGACCCTACTGTCATCCCAGTAAAAAAAAACCTTTCTCCTCCTCCCCTTCTCACCCACTTTCCAAAATCTTCAAGTCATTCCAACTCTATGCCTTGCATTATTCCTTAGCCAGTAGGTCAAGGAGTCAACCCAATTTGAGGCCCCTGCCAATGCTGTTCTAGAACTGACTATGAGGATATGCACTAGTGGCTTAACAACCACATCAAAACAGAAAATTAACATCCGAACACTCCATTATACCAAAGAACCATCAGGCTACCCCGGTGCCAAATTCAAGCAGCATGTCAGTTTAGAATGCACACATTTGAAGAGTGATTTGGACTTAATTCTGTATTGCAATACAAAATAAGACATGCACACAAACCTGACAGGTCTAGTTCATGGATAGAGGCGAGGTTTGCCAGGCTCCAGGTATCACTGCGTGCTGCCAGCACAAACTTGTGAACATTTAGGTACTTGTCTCCAACCTTCACTTTCAGATCACTGCAAGACAAAAAACACATGATTATTCTCATTTAAGTTGGCACCATTGCTGAAACCAGAATTGCACTATATCTAGAGAGAGAGATGAGCAATTGAAGGCACCATATCTACATTAAGCTTCACACAGAAAGGGAGCTCCACAATGCCAATTTGTTTACTTTGCAGGACAGTTGCAAGAAAACCACTTTTAAAAATTGCCCAAGAGAAAGAGCCATTGGGAAATAATAAGCAAGAGCAATGTCACAAGCCCAGAGTTTGGATGGATTCCAAGCAGTTTGGGAAAGACAAGCTGCAAGATAAATACTCCAAAAATTGGGTGACACTCAATATGCAAGGTGGGGCAGGGGAGTATAAACAAAAAAAAAATCCAATTCTCCAGATGTGCCATTTTGGATGCTGATTTGATTGAATGAGACCAAATAGGCTTCAAACAGATTGTCAGTTAACATGGCCAGCTCTCCAGCCAGATATGATACTGGCACAAAACTGACCCACAGAGGGGCACACTTATGCCCACTGCTCAGATGATAATTTACCAAGACTTCCGCTTCTAATTGAGCCCAGGTTAAAGCAACTAGCCAAGTAGGTATCAAATCAGAGAAAACAAAAATTGAACTTTGGTTTGCTGCAATAAAATGACCCAACACTAAAGATCACAAGGTAGATGTACATGTTTATCCATGCTTAATTTACCCAGCCAACCCCCACCTCCTTCCAGTCACAGCAGCCAACTTTATCAAGTGATTCCAGGGTTTGTGCCATCATCATCTAGCAGTTCATTTGTCATGTTGATTACTCTGAAGAATATCTGGACATCAGTCCTAAATTTGACTTTTACTAGTTTAATATTTACCCCCTTGTCCTTCTGACAAAAGATTAATTTGACACTTCTGGATTTACCTTTCCCATACCCGTAACTATCTTGTGTACCTTTAAGATTACCTCACAGACACCTCCTTTCCAGCTAAAACGCCCTAGTTTACCAGGTCTTTCCTGATAACTCAGACTCCCTACACTAGGGATCAACCTCACAGCTCCTGTCTGCACTGCCTCCAGTGTTTGAATATTTCCCTTTTTTCTTAATGAAAAGAGCTTGACACGGTATTCAAGATGCAGTCTGATCTGAGCACTGTACAATTTAGGCATGACTTGCAAGCTACTGATTGGGCTCTACCGTTCAGCATTCTATTTGCTTTGTTGGTTGCTGAGTGCAGAGTCTGATAAAACCCTTGGATCTTCAAACTTCACCCTGAACTACCTTGACACCACTGGTTGTGTTCCCCATTTTTTTCTTCCTATGTGCAGCACTTCACATATTCCACCCATTCACATTTTGTCTAACTGATTTCATAGCTCCCAGACTGTTGCAGCCTTGAAATCAAACACCCCCTAGATATTGTCTGAAATTTAACAGTTGCCACTGAACTTAAGACAACAAATAGTTAGTGAATTCTAATTGGTGAGCTTCTGAATCAGAATGGTTGTAAACTCAGGGCAGGAGTCACAAGGATGCAGTTTCAGATGCATGTGGGTGTCTGTCACTATAAATTAACAGCAAGCTCATGAGCCAGACTTCATACCCCTACATACTGGCCACAGAATTATTCTTCCTTACTTTCAACCACCACCCAAAACAGGTCTTCCCTGCACCACTCGCCAATTAAACTGCCGAGACGCTCAGGTTCTGCATTTGTATGTATTCAGTGTTTTTTCCAATTAATGCAATTCTTTAGTGGAACAGTCCCCCAATTTAGAATGGGCCAATGCCACTAAATCCAGCTGTTGGTATCTTTGATGTACCCAGGGTGCAGCACCAGATATCAATGTTCAAGATGTCCTAGATCGCTGCACATCTAATATAAACTAAGCATCAGATATTTCATAATCCAAAAAAAGGACAGCTTACTTCTGCTACTCAAAGAGCTGGAGATTTTTTTTTAAATCAAGTCCCCATGTTTTTCCACATGAAATGAACACTTTTAAGGGTAGCATTCATTGCTTGGCAGTCTCACAGCCTAGGATGTTAGTTAGGGAAAGACAAGTGACAAGAGAAAGCCACACAGGAGCTGCGAGGATTTGAGTGGCAAGTCTACATAGTTCAAAGTCAGCTCCAGGGCCGAGGCCCACATGAAGTGGTTCTTCTGGATCTGGAGCCAGTTCTGAAGTAGACTTTGGCATATTCACTTCAGCTAAATTCAACTTCATTCTGTAAATTTACAGATGCAGAAGAAAGCTCCCTCTACATTGCTCCATCATCAGGATGACATTTCCATTTAACAAGCTTGGGATTTTCCAATATGGTGCCCAATTATGAGCTCTGTGGACAAAGATCTAACCAAAGCTGCACAGATAGGAATCTTTATTTTACCACCAATCTTTTTTTTAAAAAAAAAGCCATGGTTAATGCTTTCTGATGACATCTGGGAGGACGGTCAAAGAGCCCACTGACCATCAGTACCTAGGCTTATACATAAAAACTAGCCACTGAACAAGACGCTGAATGACTGAAAGGGCAGAAAGCATATTAGCAAAGTGCACAAATCAGGCTTTAACAGATACTCATCTTCACTGCAAAACAAACATCAAAAACATTCTCTTTCCTCCCCCCCTCCTACAAAGACATTTCTAGCTTCCACCTACAAAAGCAAGAGACCATAGTCCACTGAACTAGTATTAAACAAGATTCTTGGATCAGAAAGCTGCATGGATCCTTGAGTATCTGCAAGTTTCTTCACATTAGCAACACACTAGCCCCACACACACAAATATTACAAGAATTGTGGGGTCTTTTGCCAAGTACTGTGACCAGTTACTTCATTATTCATTCACATCTGAAATATTCATCACCATACCCTCCAGGAATAATTAGAGTCGATCTGCCAACGCACCTTGTGCAATCACACATCTGGCCTGCAAGACTTAAGAGGATGCATCTCATTGATAAGTACAGCTGTTTTATTAAAAAAAGTCCCATCTGGACTAGTTTGCATTGGAGCAGACAAGCTGAAAAGACGGTTACAAGTTCAATTACATCGAAAGGTTGCAGCAACATTGCTTGAATTTAGATATTCTGACGACGATGGTTAATATTTGCCATTTTTGATACTAGCAATTTAAACAAAAAAGAAAATGCGTTGACCTAACAACCATATCAACAAAAGATTTACTGGCTTTGATCAGTTCAAATGATCTGGTTACGTCCTAAGATATGATCTCTTTTATTGCGGAGTAAGTCAACGCATCAACCTTTACTGTAAAAGATTTACCTGTACTGCTCCTGCTGATAAAGCTCAGACACAATAGACAGAAGTCTGCAAATAAAGGAGTCACTGGAGTTCTCCTTGTTGGACGTGGCTGCAAGCAAGGCACATCTCTTCTCCGTCTCTGCCAGCTTCTGCTGCATCTTCACATACTCCTGGCGGAGGAGCGCCAGATGTTTCTGCAGCTTGGCGACCTCCTCTGCATCAAATAGAACGGCAGAATAAACAGGCGGTCAGAAGCCAAACTAAACACTTCCTAACGAGGGAGAAAAGCTTAATGACTAATGACTAAACCGTTAGTTACTTGCTCCAAAAAAAAAATCTAGCACACAACTTTAGATGTCCGTTGCCAAATTGCTATAATACGAATATGGTATAAATTCCCATGGTTTCATTCTTTCCAAAAAGCTGATTTTGTAACTTGAAATTATCACACCGTTTGCAACAGACTGACCAACAGGACAGTAAAGAAGGTTTTATCTTTGATATACAGGAAGTTCTTTCTTTATCAGCAATAATGCAGCTACCAGTAACTGATGGGTTCAAACAGTCATGTGTGGTTCCTTAGCAAAGTAAAAAGGAATGACAGCAAGAATCCCAATCACAAGTCCCTGAGAAATTGGTACGTAACCAATGAGTGCTGACGGCTACAGGTTACAGTGCAAGTTTTGCAACTAAACTGGTAAATATGTCACTGCAGCTGAACCACACCAAAAGACTCCAGTCAATTGCAATCACCTCCTCGAAGCCAGAGAGCATTCATATATGGTCCAACCACTGTCCTAACCTGTATGGCTACTTTTTCCAACTGGGCACTTGACACATGTGGAAACAATAACGGCAACAACATGCATTTATAGAGAACATAGTAAAACGTCCCAAGGCACGTCACAGGAGCAATTTTCAAACAAAATTTGACACTGAGCCACGTACGGATATATTAGGATAGGTGACCAAAAGCTTGGTCCAAGAGGTAGGTTTTAAGGAGGGTCTTAAAAGGAGGAGAGAGACAGAGAGGTTTAGGGAGGGCATTCCAGAGCTGAAGGCATGGCCACCAATAGCAGTGTTTAAAATTGGGGATGCACAAGAGGCCAGAATTGAGGGAGAGCAGAGATCTCGGAGGATTATAGGGCTGGAGAGATAGGGAGGGGCGAGGCCAGGGAGGGCTTTGAAAACAAGGTTAAGAATTTTAGCCAATATAGGTCAGCGAGAAAAGGGGTGATGGTGAATGGGATTTGGTCCGAGTTAGGACACGGGCAGCAGAGTTTTGGATGAGCTCGAGTTTATGGAGGGTGGAAGATGGGAGGCCGGCCAGGAGAGCATTGGAATAGTCAAGTTTAGAGGCAATAAAGGCATGGTTGACTGTTTCAGCAGCAGATGAGCTGAGGCTGGGGCAGACATGGGCAATTTTACAGAGGTGGAAGTAGGCGGTCTTGGTGATGGAGCAGATATGTGGTCAGAAGCTCATGTCAGGGTCAAATTGGACATCAATGTTGCGAACGGTCTGGTTCAGCCTCAGGCAGTGGCCAGGGAGAGGGATCGAGTCAGTGGTTAGGGAACAGAGTTTGTGGCAGGGACTGAAGACAATGGCTTCGGTCTTCTCAATATTTAGTTGGAGGAAATTTTTGCTCATCCAGTTCTGGATGTCGGGCAAGCAGTGTGACAAATCGAAGACAGTGGAGGGGTCGAGGGAGGCGGTGGCGAGGTAGAGCTGGGTGTCGTACATGTGGAAACTTATGTGTTTTTGGATGATGTCGTGGAAGGGCTGCACGTAGATGAGAAATAGGTGGAGGCCAAGGATAGATCCTTGGGGGACTCCAGAGTTAAAGGTGTGGGAAGAGAAGCCATTGCAAGTGATTCTCTGGCTATGACTGAATAGATAATGGAACCAGGCGAGCACAAACCAGCTAGACAAAGGGAGAGAGGCGTTGGAGGAGGATGGTGCAGTCAACTGTGTCAAAGGCTGCAGATAGGTCGAGAAGGATGAGGAGGGATAGTTTACCACGGTCACAGTCACATAGGATGTCATTTGTGACTTTGGTAAGGGCTGTTTCAGTACAGTGGCAGGGGCAGAAACCCGATTGGAGGAAATCAAACATGGAGTTGCGGGAAAGATGGGCACATATTTGGGAGGCGACAACACGTTCAAGGACTTGAGAGGAAAGGGGGGGTTGGAGTTGGGGCGGTAGTTTGCAAGGACAGAGGGGTTAAGGGTTTTTTTTTGAGGAGGGGGGGAATGACAGCAGATTTGAAGAGGAGAGGGAACCATTAGCAATATCAGTTAACATGGGGGCTAGGAAGGGAAGTTGGATGGTCAGCAGTTTCAACCCATATTCATGCCAGGTTACTCCCTACAGTATCCTTGACTGATTCCCCTTATGCTTACTACATTTATCTCTTCTCACAGATGGCTAATGAGGTAATGTCCCCACTGCTCTAGCCTGATCTTGTTTAGCCATTGTAACCACTGCAGAATCAATCTTTAATGTGGATATATATTTTATATTAACAAAGTTTACTATGGCGATTGTACGTGATACACCTATACTCAAGGTTTTTGGATGAATCGTGCCACCCAACTCTCACCTCTCCTTATTCAAATCCCTCCAATCTGACTACAGCATCTGGATTGCCCTGGTCAAAGTCAACACCACCATCATGTGCATTTGGTTTGTCCATCCTTGACCGGTCAGTGTCCTTCAACACTGATGACCACTCCTTTCACCGCTTCTCTGCAGTTCATCTCCATGGCATCACTCTCAGTTCTACTGCTATGCTCCAACACAGTCACTACACCTCAAGCACTTTCTCTCTCCCTCCCCTCTACCAACATGGTTACCAGGGATACATCCTTGGCTCCCTCCTAATTATGTATATGCTCCCCGTGGCAACTTTAACTACAAGCATGGTCGCAGTTTTCACATGTGCACCGTCAGACTGTCAGTGTCCTAAATGAGTCAGAATTTCCTTTAGCTCAATGTTGACAAAACTAGAAGCCATCCTTTTTGGCTCTGACATGTCTCTAACTCTGTCATCTTCACTGACTGCCCACTAAAATTGAACCTGCTGGTGTGCAATCCACCGTCCTGTTCAACTACAAGCTTAGTTTTTGACCTTATATCCAGTCCATCATTAAAACCACTTAATTCCCCACTGAAACACTGTCCTCTTACACCTGCATCCCTCTCCTATTGATAACAAAATCCTTACTCGAAGATGTAATAGAAAAACATCTAGAAACCAAAAATAGTCAGCACGGATTTCAAAAGAGATGGTCATGCTTGAAACCTTAAATCACTCTTTCATTCACCAAGGATAGACTTGCTATGTCCTACGCAAAGCTCCACACATCAATCAACCCTGACTGTCCCAAAATCCACTGGTTCCCTGCACCCCAACAAATTCATTTTAAAATAGTCAGATCTCCCCACAGTCTCACTCCAACTTATCGAGTGGTACATTCCAGACACAGCCTCTATTGCTTTGACTAGGTGTTGTCATCTCCCCTCCAGTCTGCTCAGTCATATTTCAGTCACTACAGACTACTCTCCCAAAACCACTTCATCTTGCTATCCCCCTCCCTATCTTCCAAACCACCCTAAAATCCCAGCTACTCGGCTATGTCTACAGTTCGTGTTCACTCTCTCTCTCTATATTCCTTTTTCCTGCTTGATGTCCAACTCCCCATCTTGAAAAGTACTTGGAGATGTTATGACAGGAGCATCAAGGCAAGCTACTGTTGACTTAATTAAAATACCAAGGCAGTGGGATAAGCAAGTTTGAGTGTAGAAATATTTGGAGCAAAATAAAATGACTGAATATTGTACTGAGAACATCTAAATTAGGAGCTTTGACAAAGACCACATACTTTAAGCCAGCTATGTAGTTCAATATACGATGAGCATTTAAGAAGCTCCACGTTGATCCCCATGCTTAAGGGAGTATAAATCCATACTCTGTTAAAAAGATTGTGCATAAAGCAGAGTTGGATTAGTTCCAGGAAATTCGACAGGCTGCACATATTACTCTGTTTACCAACTAAATTAATCACCTTCTAAATACTGTTTCAGACTGCGTTAGTTAGATTACAGAAAAATCTGCCATTATAATTCAACAGAAAGTTAATACTTCACAACTCCTGATAAGTGAATTTGCGTAGAAAAAGAGTTTATTGCTTTGTAGTCTGTTAGTGTGAATGCACTACACATTTTATTACACCATTTATGAAACTACTACAGACGCAAGAGTTAAATTTAGGGAAGATAACACAATAAGCCAGTGAATCGTATCTCATTAAATAATTACTTTGCCTCAGTGTTTACGAGGGAGGTTAACATGGCGAACAGGATATTAGAAGAGATCAAAAATGATTTGAAGACATTTAAGATAGAAAGAGGGAGATAATTGATAAACCAATCAAACAGAGAGGATAAAACCTCTGGTCTGGATGGATTGAATTCATGCATATTAAAAAAGTTAGGGAAGAGATAGCAGAGGCACTATTATATATATATATAAAAAATCATTAGAAAAGGGAATAGTGCCAGAGGACTGGCGGACAGCTAATGTGATTCCTATATTTAAAAAAGGGAGATAGAACAAGTCCAGGGAACTATAGACCAATTAGCTTAACGTCGGTGGCAGAAAAGAGAATGGAATCCTTACTCAAAGATGTAATAGAAAAACATCTAGAAACCAAAAATATAATAAAGAATAGTCAGCATGGATTTCAAAAGAGATGGTCATGCTTGACCAACCTTAGTGAATTCACAAATAGTAACAGAAAGGGTAGACAAGGGTAATGCAGTAAATGTAATAATATATTTGGATTTTCAAAAGGCCTTTGGTAAAGTACTGTATAGTAGACTCATGACTAAGGTCAGAGCATTTGGAGTCAGGGGACAAGTAGCAGAATGGATAACAAGCTGGCTACAAAACAGAAGGGGTTAAGGGTAGCTATTCAGACTGACAAAAGGTGGCACGTGGTGTTCCACAAGGATCGGTGCTGGGACCACTGTTGTTCACCATTTACATAAACGATTTGGACTCTGGAATCGGAAGTACAATTTCAAAATTTGCAAACGACACCATATTGGGGAGTATTGTTAATACTGAGGGACTGCAACAAAATACAGGAAGACATTAATAAACTTGCAGAATGGGCATATAATTGGCAAATGAATTTCACTATAGATAAGTGTGAGGTGTTACATTTTGGTAGGAAGAATAAGGAAGCCACATACACCTTGGAAAATAAGAGTCTAAATGGGGTAGAGGAACAGAGCGATCTGGGGGTACAGATCCACAAATCACAAAGTAGTGACGTAAGTTAATAAGGATATAAAAAAAAAGCAAACCAAGCACTGGGGTTCATTTCTAGAGGGACAGAATTGAAAAGCAGGGAAGTTACGTTAAACTTGTATAGGACCTTGGTTAGACCACGCTTGGAGTACTGTACACAGTTCTGGTCTCCATATTATAGAAAGGATACAGAAGGACTGGAAAAGGTGCAAAAAAAATTACTAGGATGATACCAGAAGTGAGGGGTTACACCCATCAGGGAAGATTGAATAGGCTGGGGCTCTTTTCTCTAGAAAAAAGGCTGAGGGGTGACCTAATAGAGGTCTTTAAGACAATGAAAGAGTTTTCATAGGGTAGACATAGAGAAGATGTTTCCACTTGCAGAGGAGACCGGATCTAGAGGCCTTAAACATAAGATAGTCAGTAATAAATCCAATAGGGAATTCAGGAGAAACTTATTTATCCAGAGAGAGATTAGAATATGGAACTCGCTACCACAAGGAGTACTTGAGGCCAATAGCATAGAGCAGTTAAGGGGAAGCTAGGTAAGTACATGAGGAAGAAAGGAATAGAAGGATATGTTGATGGGGTTAGATGAAGGAGGGTGGGAGGAGGCTCGGGTGGAGCATAAAGACCAGCATGGATCTATTGGGCCGAACAGCCTGTTTTTGTGCCGTACATTCTATGTAATTCCATGTATTTAAATCTCTTACAACGAAGATCATTCTACTTTGGGACTGAATGGGCTAGTCCAAATGGTGTTCCACTCTACTATTTTCTTCCTTGCCCCTCCCTGTCCTACATTGGCTCCTGGTCCCCCAATGCCTCAAATTTAAAATTCTCATCTTCCCATTTAAATCCCTCTATGGCCTCACCCCTGCACATCTCTGTAGTTCTTCCACCCACTTCCCCCCCAAATTCTCCACTCCTCTGACTCTGGCCTTTTGTACATACCTCTCCTCCCCCTTGCCAACTATACCATCAGCCATCTAGGTCCCATGCTCTGAATTCCCTCCTTAAACCCCTTTCCATGTTTAAGGCCCTCAACTTTTTGACCAAACTTTTGGTCACTCCTCCTAACATCTCCTTCTTTTGCTCATTGTTCAATTACACCTCTGAAGTGCCGTGGGATTCTTTCAACATTAAAGGCACTATATAAATGCAAGCTGCTGTTGTTCACAGACAACACCTTGACTATCAAGCATCAAAGTGACTCACAAAAAAGATCTTCTCTATCCAAATCTTTAACTATGGTCCATGTACCCCAAGACTCCTTAGCTCCCACCAAAAAAGATTATAAAAATTCCACATTATACTCCAATTCAACAACAACTATTATTTCTGCAGCACCTTTGACATACATAAACATCCCAAAACACGAGACACTTGTAAGGATTCAAACAGATTAGAAGGGGTGGCCAAAAGCTTCGTTAAAGAGGTGATCTAAACTATTTAAATAACCCAAAAAAACTAGTTAGAATCTTTCATAAAATTATGGTTCTTTATGGAGGAACATTGCTTATTTAAAAAAATCTTAAAGACAAAATAATTCAGATGCTTAAAGTTTGTACTAATTCAGAATCACATTCTGTCACTTAAAGTATGATACATCTAAACTTTCCACTATGGTTTTTTTTAATGTGCAATAGGTTGGAACAATACATGGCGTCTCTTCTCCCACCTGTATTGAATTTGGATAATAATGCTATAAGGGATGCTGAATGGGTGCCATAAGGCTTATTGCTTCACACAACAACCTGCATTTATATAGAAAAATCAAAAGCAAAATACTGCGGATGCTGGAAATCTGAAATAAACACAGAAAATGCTGGAGAAGCTCAGCAAGTGAGGCAGCATCTGTGGAGAAAGAAAAAGAGTTAATGTTTCAGGTCGAAGACCTTTTGTCAGAACTGAAAGATGTTAAGAGTTAATAGTTTATAAGCAAGTAGAGAGCCGGGAGGGAGGGGAAGAAAGAACAAAAGGGAAGGTCTGTGATAGGGTAGAGGGCAAGAGTGATTAAATGACAAAAGGGATGATAGTGCAAGGCAAGGAGGGAGGTAATGGGATAAGTTAAGAAACAAAAGGAGCTATAAATGGCATCAGCAGAACCATAACCAGTGCAAGATGGTCAATGTATTGGAACAGTGCAAGATGTAACATGGCTGCTTGCCATTTTAATTCCCCGTCCCACTCTGACCTCTCTCTCACACTATTCCAATGAAGCTCAACGGAAGCTCGAGGAACAGCACCTCATCTTTCGTTCAGGTACTTTACAACCTTCCGGACTCAACACTGATTTCAATAACTTCACATCATAACCACTGATCCCATTTTTTTTGTGGGACTGCAGCTGCTGGTTATGGTTCTGCTATCTTCCAATTCTGACAAAAGGTCTTCGACCTGAAAACGTTAACTCGGTTTCTTTCTCCACAGATGCCACCTGACTTGCTGAGCTTCTCCAGCATTTTCTGTTTTTATTACATTTGTATAGCGTCTTTAACATAGGAATACATCCCAAGGTACTTCACCAGAGCGTAATCGACAAAAATTGATAGAGCTAAAGATGATATTAGGGCAGGTTGATCAAAGAGGTGGATTTTAAGGAGGGTCTTAAAGGAGAGAGAGGCGGAGAGGTTTAGGGAGGGATTTCCAGAGTTTAGGGCCTAGACAGCTGAAGGTTTGACTGCCAACAGTGGGGATAAGGAATTGGAGAATTCACAAGGCCAGAGTTGGAGGAGCGCAGAGTTCTCTGAGGGTTGTAGGGCTAGAGGAGGTTACAGAGATACAGAGGGGCGAGGTCAGGTATTTGAACACAAGGAAAAGAATTTTAAAATCGAGGCGTTGTGGACCGGCAGCCAATGTGGGTCAGGGTGATGCGTGAACTTTATGTAAGTTAGGATACAGGCAGCTGAGTTTTGGATGAGCTCAAGTTTATGGAGGGTGGAAGATAGCAGGCCGTACCATAAGGGTCTCTAATTTTAGAAGAATGTGCTTGTTGTCAGATTCAGAGAACTGGGTGGAGAATACTTGTTGTGGCAAAGAGACACAGTGATGTAACTGCAGGAGGCAAACGCTTTTATAATGAGTCATTCGCAAGATAGCACAGTGCAGCTCCTACCTCTGATGCCACAGATTGGAAAAGTACAGGCTGAGAGCATACCCTCCCCAGCTTACCCGGGCATTCAGAGGTGCCAAGCAGAAGCCAGGCAATTCCTCATAAGTAGTGGGGAAAATTAAAAGGCAGGGTAGGGGAACAGAAGGACTAGCGGGAGAATGCCTACCCACCACGGTGTAGAAACAGGAAACTACAAAAATGTTTTTAAAAACGAAACAGACAAAGAAAGAGTCTTTTCATCCTGTAATACAACTGGTAATTACACAAGTTAAAAGAAAACATTCTGCTGCAAATAGTAGTTTCGATGATATACTTATTGAAGTAATTCAAGATGGAGAAAATTTAATTTGAAATGACAAACCTGCACAGAATTTACCTGAATTGGTAACTTTTTTTTTTTAAGATGCTACATTTACATTACATCATTATATTTACTGCACAGAAACAGACCATTTGGCCCAACTAGTCTATTTATACTCCACATGCACCTCTTCCCACCCTGCTCCGGTATCCCTCTATTCCCTTCTCCCTCATGAATGCATCAAGCCTCCCCTTACTGGGTCAATGCTTATCTACTTCAACCACTCCATTTAGCAGTGAGTTCCACATTCTAAAAAAATTCCTCCTAAAGTTCTTTTATTTGATCTGTTTGTGCCTATCTTATATTTATGCCCTCTTGTTCTGGACGCGCCCACAAGTGAGAACAGTGTCTCAACATCCACCCTATCTAACCCTTTCTTAATTTTAAAGACCTCTATCACATCTCCTTAGTCTTCTCTTTTCAAAAGAGAGCCCCAGCCTGCTCAATCTTTCCTGATATTGCATCCTTCCTGCACTTTTCTCCAGCTCTTCAATATCCTTTTTTATAATATGGAGACCAGAACAGCACACAGTACTCCAAGTGTGGGCTAACCAAAGTTCCATACAAGTTCACCTCCCTGTTTTTGTATGCCATCCCTCTAGAAATTAATCCCAGTACTTGGTTTGAACTCTTTAGGGCCTTGTAGAAATTGTTGTATCTTTATCCCCAGATCTCTCTGCTCCTCCAGTTGCTTATCTTCCAAGGAATTAAGAGACCTCCATATTCCTTCAACCAAAATAAACCATCTTACAATTCACTATATTAAACTTCATTTGTTAACCGACTTTCTCTCTATTTCCAGCATACTCTTTATATATTATGGTCACCAGTACAAATAAGATTTAAATGGATTCGACTGACAGAAGTCTCAAGGGTGAAGTGCTGGTTCTTTGGATGTAGCCATAGATTACATTTCCTTTCTACCATCCAAGTTCAACACCGACCCTTTTGGGGGAGGGGTGGGAGAGAAGGGGCGCTCGCGCTGACCCTGGGGCGGGAGAGAAGGGGAGGGGGAAAGAGGAG
Organism: Heptranchias perlo; assembly: GCF_035084215.1. Taxonomy (NCBI): domain Eukaryota; kingdom Metazoa; phylum Chordata; class Chondrichthyes; order Hexanchiformes; family Hexanchidae; genus Heptranchias; species Heptranchias perlo. The sequence continues at coordinate 4,361,694 of NC_090352.1, forward strand.
GGGGGTTCGGCATTGACCCGAGGGGAAGGGGAAGGAGAAGGGGAAGGAGGGAGGCGGGGGTTCGGCACTGGCCCTGGGGGAGAGGGAGAGGGGAGAGGGAGAGGGAGGGGGACACGGGCACTGGCCCTGGGGGAGAGGGAGAGGGAGGGGGAGGAGGGAGAGGGAGGGGGAGGAGGGAGAGGGAGGGGGAGGAGGGAGAGGGAGGGGGAGGAGGGAGAGGGAGGGGGAGGAGGGAGAGGGAGGGGGAGGAGGGAGAGGGAGGGGGAGGAGGGAGAGGGAGAGGGGAGAGGGGAGAGGGAGGGAGAGGGGAGAGGGAGGGAGAGGGGAGAGGGAGGGAGAGGGGAGAGGGAGGGAGAGGGGAGAGGGAGGGAGAGGGGAGAGGGAGGGAGAGGGAGGGAGAGGGAGGGGGAGAGGGGAGAGGGAGGGGGACACGGGCACTGGCCCTGGGGGAGAGGGAGAGGGAGGGGGAGGAGGGAGGGAGAGGGAGGAGGGAGAGGGGAGAGGGAGGGAGAGGGAGGGGGACATGGGCACTGGCCCTGGGGGAGAGGGAGAGGGAGGAGGGAGAGGGGAGAGGGAGGGAGAGGGAGGGGGACACGGGCACTGGCCCTGGGGGAGAGGGAGAGGGAGGGGGAGGAGGGAGGGAGAGGGAGGGGGACACGGGCACTGGCCCTGGGGGAGAGGGAGAGGGAGGGGGAAGAGGGAGGGGGACACGGGCACTGGCCCTGGGGGAGAGGGAGAGGGAGGAGGGAGGGGGACACGGGCACTGGGGGAGAGGGGGGGGGGGGGTTCGGCACTGGCCCTGGGGAGGGCAGCTCGGCAAAGGAGACCGCGGTTTCCGCCCCGACTCGAGGAGCCACAGGTCGGGCCCGTCCCACCCAGGGTGCGCCGCCTTACCCAGGCCGGCCGCTGTCCGACAGCAGAGCAGGAGAAAAGGCCCCACTGGGCCCGCAGCCCTCCCCCTTGGGCCCGGCTCCCCCAGCGCTCACAGCTCCTACCTTCCGCCATGTTGGATCCAGCCAGATATCGCGATATTTCCCAACTTTTCCCCGCTGAAGAAATGGTGGCGGCCGATCGCGCGGGGCGACTCCCCTTAAAGCGGGACTGCACCCGGCACTGATTCACTGACTTTATTGTGGTGAAGATAGTGTGTTTCTGATACATTTATAACTTTACAGCTGCTGCTAACAATGGTGTTTGCAAAAAATGTGCATCTTTAAACTTTGAGGATTTAGAATTGAACAACTGAAAATTGGTCAATACGACTTTATTCCATGTTTTACTCGTGTAAAATAAAGATGTTCAAAATTAGAAAGTGAATCATATGATCTGCATCATTACAAGTTAAAAAAACGTTGCAGTATAAACGTTGAAATCCAAAATTTGATGCTTCCCTGCTATATACTCTGTGGTGGAAAATAGTTAGTTTATAATCACAGACATGTCAAGTCTCACTCAGCAGGAATGGCACTCGTTTTGGTTTAAATGCAACCCATCTGATAGAATGTCGCTTTTACACAGGTCTGTGTGATTAAACGGATTGTCAATCTGTTTGCATTCTCTGCAGTTCAGGGTCCAGCGAGGCAGGGCAGTGTTTACGGTGCTTGGCTGGGACTTTAATTGCCTTGTTTAGAATGTGCTCTGTGCAAGCTCTGGATATATGCAGAGCTGTCTTCCAAATATTTAAATGCTTAGAGAGCAGAGAGGGGAGAATTAAGAATCAGGTAGGTTTAGAAAGTGTCCACCAGGTCCAAGCACTTTGCAAAGCAAGTTTTAACATTATATTGAATTTACACTCCATGCGGTCAAACTAAACTGTCTCTCCAGGCAGTCTCACTCTGCTTCCTCTCGCAGTGAGTTTGAGCTCTGACTCCGGAGTTATATTACCCAGTTTCGTGTTGGCGTAAAGCTGAAATCGCTTTGCACCAAAGCTCTAGCTGCAGTATAAATCCACTCTTAGTTTGTGATCGTAAATCTCAACTCCTGATGTTTCCTCACTATTGACATCTGAAATACAGTTGGACTTTCAGATCACCTGGTTTATCGCCTTGCCTTGATGGTCTGATCAGTGACATAAACCACGACGCCACACAACCCTGCCACGGTAACCTCTGCAAGACATGCCAGATCATCGACACAGATACCACCATCACACGAGAGGACACCACCCACCAGGTGCATGGTTCATACTCCTGTGACTCGGCCAACGTTGTCTACCTCATACGTTGCAGGAAAGGATGCCCCAGAGCATGGTATATTGGCGAGACCATGCAGACACTGCGACAACGGATGAACGGACACCGCGCAACAATCGCCAAACAGGAGGGTTCCCTCCCAGTCGGGGAACACTTCAGCAGTCATGGACATTCATCCACCGACCTTCGGGTAAGTGTACTCCAAGGCGGCCTTCGAGACACACGACAACGCAAAATCGTCGAGCAGAAATTGATAGCCAAGTTCCGCACCCATGAGGACGGCCTCAACCGGGATCTTGGGTTCATGTCACGCTACACGTTACCCCACCAGCGAACAAATGTTATCTGTTTTTAATATAATGGGTCATTTGCTGGCTCTCTCTGCCTTCCGGATGTTTCTGCCTCTCTCTGTTTTTCTTCTCTGTTTTTTTTCCCTGTTTGTTTTTTTGTTGAATGTGTATTCGGGGGTTCTGCAGGTGACACCTCTCTGTCTGAACACGGTGATTGCCTTGGCAACGGGCAGTTGCAGGGGCAGTCTGTAAACACCATGTATTGTTCTATATGTATAAATGCGTAGGCTTCAAGGAGATCCTGAACATTTACCTGAGGAAGGAGGAAGTCTCCGAAAGCTTGTGAATTTAAAATAAAATTGCTGGACTATAACTTGGTGTTGTAAAATTGTTTACAATTGTCAACCCCAGTCCATCACCGGCATCTCCACATCATAAAACTTTGAGGAGTTGAACGAGTAGCAGAGGAGACACCGCACTACAAGGTAAGTATTTACATGGTCTTCAGTCATTTCCATGGTGGCTGATGCAAAGTTAAATATTAAGTTGACATCTCCTCTCTGCAGCATCTTGTTGTCAGAAATACTAACACTCAGGTTCATGCCTCGATGCCTCATGCATTGACTTGCAGTATCTGCTTGGCTGTCAGAGGGAGATATCAAACAGATTTTTAAAAAAGAACTTGCATTTACATAGCGTCTTTCACGACCTCAGGATGTCCCAAAGCGTCTTACAGCCAATGAAGTGCTTTTTTTGAAGTATAGTCAATGTTGTAATTTAGGAAAGGTGCCAGCCAATTTGCACACAGGAAGTCCCCACAAACAGCAATGTGATAATGACCAGATTTTTAGTGATGTTGGTTAGGGGATAAATATTAGCTAGGACATTGGGGAGAATTCAATAGAGTGGCATGGGATCTTTTATAGCCACCTGAGAGGACAGCCAGGGCCTTGGTTTAACATCTCATCTGAAAAATGGCACCTTAGCACTCCTTCAATACTGCATTGAAATATCAACCTAGATTTTGTGCTCAAGTCTCTGGAGTAGGACTTGAACCCACAATCTTCTAATACTGAACTACAGCTGACACTGACATCAAGTGTTGCCACGTGAGAGGAGGGTTAAAAAATTGAAAATTTGAAGGCTTTTAGTTTCCCTTTTTTCTAACATGTTGGAGCAAGCGTCGTCAGGGGACAGGTAACAGAATGAATAACAAATTGGCTACAAAACAGAGATTAGGGGTTACGGGTAGCTACTCACACTGGCAAGTGGTGGGAAGTGGTGTTCCACAGGGATCAGTGCTGGGACCACTGTTGTTCACAATTTATATTAACGATTTGGACTTGGGAGTCAAAAGTGCAATTTCAAAATTTGTAGATGACACCAAATTGGGGGGTGTAATTAATACAAAGGAAGAATGCATTACAATGCAAGGGGACATTAATAAACTTGCAGAATGGGCGTGTAATTGGCAAATGAATTTCACAATAGATAAGTGTAAGGCGGTGCATTTTAGTAGGAAGAATAAGGAGGCCACTTACTTGGATAATAAGGGTCTAAATGGGATACAGGAGCAACGGGATCAAGGGGTACAGATACACAAATCACTAAAAGTAGTGACACAGGTTAATAAGGCCATAAAAAAGGCAAACCAAGCACTGGGGTTCATTTCTAGAGGGATAGAATTGAAAAGCAGAGAAGTTATGTTAAACTTGTATAAAACCCTGGTTAGACCACACTTGGAATTACTGTGCACAGTTCTGGTCTCCATATTATAGAAAGGATATAGAAGCATTGGAGAGAGTGCAAAAAAGCTTCACAAGGACGATACCAGAACTGAAAAGATATCCTTATCAGGAAAGGCTGAACAGGCTGGGGTTCTCTGGCTGCAGAGATAGTGGATGCATTGGTTGTGATCTTCCAAAATTCCGTGGATTCTCGAACGGTCCCAGCAGGTTGGAAGGTAGCAAATGTAACAGCGCTATTCAAGAAAGGAGGGAGAGAGAAAACAGGGAACTACAGGCCAGTTAGCCTGACATCAATCGTCAGGAAAATGCTGGAATCCATTATTAAGGAAGTGGTAACAGGGCACTTAGAAAATCATAATATGACTAGGCAGAGTCAACATGGTTTTATGAAAGGGAAATCATGTTTGACAAATTTATTAAGAGTTTTTTGAGTATGTAACTAGCAGGGTAGATAAAGGGGAACCAGTGGATGTGGTATATTTGGATTTTCAAAAAGCATTCGATAAGGTGCCACATAAAAGGTTGTTACGCAAGTTAAAGGCTCATGGGGTTGGGGGTATCATATTAGCATGGATAGAGGATTGGTTAACAGACAAAAAAGAGAGTAGGGATAAATGGGTCATTTTCAGGATGGCTGTAACTGATGGGGTGCCGCAAGGATCAGTGCTTGGGCCTCAGCTATTTACAATTTATGTTAATGACTTAGATGAAGTGACTGAGTGAAATGTATCCAAGTTTGCTGACGATACAAAGCTAGGTGGGAAAGTAAGCTGTGAGGAGGACTCAGAGTCTGCAAAGGGATATAGACAGGTTAAGTGAGTGGGCAAGAATGTGGAAGATGGAGTATAATGTGGGGAAATGTGAGGATATTCACTTTGGTAGGAAGAATAGAAAAACTGAATTTTTTTTAAATGGTGTGAAACTATTAAATGTTGGCATTCAGAGAGATTTGAGTGTCCTCGTACAAGAAACACAGAAAGTAGGCATTCAGGTACAACAAGCAATTAGGAAGGCAAATGGCATGTTGGCCTTTATTGCAAGGGGGTTGGAGTACAAGAGTAAGGAAGTCTTGCTACAGTTGTATAGGGCTTTGGTGAGACCACACCTGGAGTACCGTGTACAGTTTTGGTCTCCTTATCTAAGGAAGGATATACTTGCCTTAGAGGCAGTGCAACAAAGGTTCACTAGATTGATTCCTGGGATGAGAGAGTTAGCTATCAGGAGAGGTTGAGTAGAATGGGCCTATACTCACTGGAGTTTAGAAGAACGAGAGGTGATCTAATTAAAACATATAAGATTCTGAGGGGGTTTGACAGGGTAGATGCTGAGAGGTTGATTCCCCTGGCTGGAGAGTCTAGAACTAGGGGTCATAGTTTCAGGATAAGGGGTCGGCCATTTAAGACTGAGATGAGGAGGAATTTCTTCACTCAGAGGGTTGTGAATCTTTGGAATTCTCTGCCCCAGATGATCAGTCGTTGAATATAGTCAAGGCTGAGATAGATAGATTTTTTGACCCTAGGGGAATCAAAGGACATGGGGATCGGGCGGGAAAGTGTAGATGAGGTCGAAGATCAGCCATGATCTTGTTGGATGGCAGAGCAGGCTCGAGGGGCCGTATGGCCTACTCCTGCTCCTACTTCTTATGTTTTCTTCTCTAGAAAAGAGAAGGCTGAGGGGTGACCTGATAGAGGTTTTTAAGAAAATGAAAGCAGTTGATAGGGTAGACATAGAGAAAATGTTTCCACTTCTGGTGGAGTCCAAAACTAGAGTTCACAAATATAAAATAAATTCAATAGGGAATTCAGGAGAAATTTCTTTACCCAAAGAGTGGTAAGAATGTGGAACGCACTACCACAAGGAGTAGTTGAGGCAAATAGCATAGATACATTTAAGGGGAAGCTAGATAAGTGCATGAGTTAGAAAGGAATAGAAGGGTATGCCAAAGGGTTAGATGAAGTAGGGAGGGAGGAGGCTCGTGTGGAGCATAAACACCAGCATAGACCAGTCGGGCCGAATGGCCTGTTTTTGTGCTGTGGCTTCGATGTAACATTTGGGTGGGAAGGTGGGGGCGTATTAGAAGGAGAGCAAAATAGATGGGTAAAAACCTAGAAATAATTCTGTTGTATGATTATCCTGCTGCATTATTCACATTTGGTCAGATGAAGTCATCTTCTGTTTGACTTAAAATGTTACTTTACAAGAAGTATATTCGTTTGTTGTTCAAAAATGATATGATTTATGAATTAATACCTGAAAATATTGGCTGTGGAAGAGCTACATTTTTTAGCACGTGTGAACAGATGTGTGCAGGACAAAAGGGTTTTGATGTTGTACATTAGATCATTTATACATTGTAGATACACCAACATTGAATGTTACAGTGCAGAAACAGGCCATTTGGCCCGTCAAGTGTTTTTCTCCACAAGAGCCACCTAGTCTAATCCCACCATCCAGCCTGCTCCCAATAAGCTACAGTATTCCTAATTTTCAATCAACTATCTAATTCCCTTTTAAAAGAGCTTGTGGGCTCATATATAAGACAATGTAAACACCTGCATGAGAAGATAAGGAAGCAGATCACGAGAAAGGGCCACTCTGCTCATCATGCCCATTCTTTGTTTTGTAGATGTACACTCAGTGATTATGGACTCTACCCAACCCTTTCAGTGTCCCGAGGGAGACAACTAACTACAGGTGAAATCTCCGAGTGGATAAACCCTGTTCTCCCAAATGCAATTGCGTAGAACCCTGGGGCATCAAACCAACCCCATTAACCACACTGTTGATCCCTGACCAGTTCTGTTCCATAGACAAGACCTCCATGATTCCAACGTGCTCTGTGGATTACTTAAACATCCGTACTCCCAACCAGTACCTGGTTTCCCAGGATCGAACAGCTTGGGAGCAGACCAGTCCAAACTTGCAGCCTTGTTGGTTCGATACGGAGCCGGACTGGGACCCAAGGGGGATGCTCCCCGTCAGTGGCGACACAGGTGCAGTCTAACAATTGGGGAGGGGATCCTTATTGAGGATTTTACATTAAGGTAGGAAATTAATTTTTTTTAACAAATGGTCAAACAAGATTCTGGTGAGACTATTATTTCACTTTATTAAATAGAGGGAATTTTTGAACAAAAAGTACCCCCACCCCCCGAGTCGTTCCCAGCCATCTCCATCTCCAGCTGCCAGTTTCATCCCAAGATGTTGATTCATTCGTGTCTTCTGCTCAATTCGCCGACTCTCCTTAAGATCTTCACAACTCCTAAATGCTAACATAGGAGAAAACTGGTGGCTGGGCAGGAAATCCAAGTTAAGCGTTAGGCCCCTGACACAGAGCAATCATCACTGAGAAAATGATTTCCAGGCCACTCTTAAGAATAAAATTAAGCATTTTATTCAGAATCATTTAATGTTTTATGAAATGTTACTTTTACTCACAAACTTTCGGGTAGGTTAAATTCAAGATGGCGCTCAAGCCAATTTCACAAAATTATTTTAGCAATTTGATTGGGAACTTTCCAGTATGGCATTGGTAGCTTAAAAAAGGAGCAATTTCTTAGATTAGTTTGGCATTTACTGACTGAATCAAAATAGTTTTGTTTGTTGTTAGTCAATCAGATATTTGATTGGTGACTTTGCCTACATAACACCAGTGACTACACTTTAATAAAAGTAATTCATTGGCTGTGAAGCACTTTGGGGCATCCTGAGGACCAATGCTTGTTCTTCCTTTCTTAACAGTCAACTCTTCAATTTGGACAATCACTAATTTTTGTCCTATGAACGTGTGACACCATCAGGTGTGACGCCCAGAATTATAACTCTCAGATGTGATGCATTTGAAATGTGATGGATGCACGCTAAGACTTTCAATCAGATGGACAGATATATTGGGCGGTGAAATTGGTCTTTGGCAGTAGTGCAAATCGGCATCCCGTTTTACACACTGCCCGATGTTGATTTCCATTGACGTCATTGACACAATCGTCCATTTTGCGTTATCACCAAAGAACAATTTCATCCTCATTAAGTCTTTGACCATTCCAAATAAAATGAGATATCGAATTATCTAGACTTGTAAAGATAGATAAGGAAAGAGAGGTAGGTAACATTTGGAAAAGATAATTTAATCTTATTAATTTTTGCTTCAATGGCATTATTCCTCCAGCCCAAGGCAATCAAAGAATGTCCCATATAATTGGACCTGATTAGATGCATTTAATGTAGCAATTTGCCTCTATAAGCTTTTGGACTTTTTTTTAAGTGTTCAATTCATGAAACTTCTAACCAAGGTGATCCCACCTTTTGCCCCGATCACGGTACCAGGGGTGCCTTTGAAACAGAGTATGACTGCAAGTGGGTGGTAATTTTAAACTGCAGACTGCTCAGCCCACCCATGTTTGAAATAGTAGCCTTAGCAGGCTAATGAGTTACTACTTGATATAAATATTAAAAAGTAACATTTAATAAAATAGAGACTAACGTATAATTAGGAATGATTACAAATGACATTAAAGGAGTGAGAACAAAGCCTGACTGGTTCATAGCTTAAGCTGACATTTTTGATAAGATTACAGACAGGTTTGAAAATCCCCCTACTTATCCATTTTTAATCTTTGGAGTTGAAAAGTTTACAGGATACAAAGGGGACTCAGAGGATGTAAGAGTGGGTTTTGTTGGCTGGATGGGCTGCAGCTCTCATCTGTCCTGGGTGCTCTATGTTGTCAATGACCCTCCGTCCGACTGTTGTGTTCTGCTCCAGGGAAGGTCCTAACTCAAGGCTCACAAATGAGATTCTTGAGCCACTTATTGGAGAAGATGAGCTGAGGTATTGTCAATTATAATACGTGAAGAAGAATAGGGGAGTTCTCCACGGTGTCGTGGCCAATATTTATCCCTCAACCAACATCACTAAAACAGATTATCTGGTCATTATCTCATTACTGTTTGTGGGACCTTGCTATGTGCAAATGTGCTGCTGCGTTTCCTACATTACAACAGCAACTACACTTCAAAAGTACTTAATTGGCTGTAAAGCGCTTTGGAATGTCCTGAAGTCATAAGAGATGCTATAGAAATGCGAGTTCTTTCTTTTTGTTTACTTCAAATTAAAAATCCTCTTACTTCTGCGTTTTTAATCTTTGAAGTTGAAAAGTTTACAGGATACAAAGGGAAGCCAAAGGATGTAAGAATGGGTTTTGTTGGCTGGATGGGCTGCAGCTCTCATCTGTCCTTGGTGCTCTATATTGTCAATGACCCTCCGTCCGACCGTTACATGGTAGATATTTCAGCATTCGAGTTGGGTAAATGAGCGCATAATATGATACTCAGCGTTGTGAAATGGAAGGAGCTTTCTGGCAGGTCCGTTTTTTGTCAAAGGTTTCTTCCCTTTTTCTTGTGCTGTCTTCTGGGAGACCCACCCCCTATGGCCAAGAGAGAGGGGACACATTCCCAGGCCTCTATTATTGCTTTTCAGCGGGCCACCATGAGGAGGTGAGAGACACGTGGACAGTCACCTGGTGAGAGGCATGCGATGGGAGTCTAGTGACAGCATGGTCTTATTGGGTGGCCTTTGTCTTTATCACTTTCTCTCAAGATGCCTAACAAAATTTGCTATTCCGCCCTTCATGACTGGGCCACTGTGGTTGATCAGCGTGAAGCGTCCAGTGAGATTCCAGAGTGGAAAGGAAAGGAGGGAGAAAACAACAACAACTTGCATTTATATAGCGCCTTTAGTGTAGTAAAATGTCCCAAGGTGCTTCACAGGAGCGGAATCAGACAAAAATTGACACTGAGCCAAAGAAGGAGACATTTGGATAGGTGACCAAATTGCTTGGTCAAAGAGGCAGGTTTTAAGCAGCATCTTAAAGGAGGGGAGAGAGAGGTAGAGAGGCAAAGAGGTTAATGGAGGGAATTCCAGAGCTTATGGCCCAGACAGCTGAAGGCACAGCTGCCAATGGTGGGTGAAGGAAGTGGGGGATGCACAAGATGCCAGAGTTGGAGGAATGCAGAATTCCCGGTGGGTTGTAGGGCTGGAGGAGGTTACAGAGCTAGGGAGGAGCGAGGCCATGGAGAGATTTGAACACAAGGATAAGAATTTTAAAATTCGATGTGTTGGTGGATCGGGAGCCGATGTAGGTCAGTGAACATCAGTGGTAATGGGTGAACGGGACTTTTTGCAAATTGGGATAGGGGCAGCAGAGTTTTGGATGAGCTCAAGTTTATGGAAGGTGAAAGATAATCCAGCAGTTTATTTAATTTAGGAGCCGTGGCGATATCAGTGGCAAATTTGGTGACGGGCAAGGGGTGAACTTTGGAGGAACTGGCAAAAAAAAAAGCCTCAAAACTACCAGAGCTCCCTTGAGTATACGTGTTATTTAGTTCACTTTGACCAGGTTATGTGAGACTTGTGCACTGCTATCGTTTCTGGAATTTGAAGCAAGTTATTTTTAACCAAACACGACTCTGTGCTTCCTCCTGCACTGCCACCAGGAGGGTCTGTCAATCACTCCCAATTAATGTGTTCCTCTTTGGTAATAAAATTGTGTTGGTCCAAAGACATGCAGTACGCTACATGATCTTGATGTCACGCGATGCCAGGTCATGAATTCCATTGCTCATCACTGCTGCATTGAGTTACAGGGCTTCTGCTGCATGCAATACTTTTACTGCTTGTTAGGGATCTTCATTCCTCGGTTCAGAAATGACAGCAAATAAATCAAGCCAGTTTCGGATGCCACTCCAGTAAAGAAAGAGCTTGCATTTCTATAGCGCCTTTCGCATCCTCAGGATGCCCCAAAGCACTTTACAGCCAGTGAAGTACTTTTGAAGTTTAGTCAGTTGTAATGTAGCGAAACGCAACAGCCAATTTGCACACAGCAAGGTCCCACAAACAGCAATGAGATAAATGACCAGATAATCTGTTAGAGTGATGTTGACTGAGGGATAAATATTGGCCAGGACACCAGGGTGAACTCCCCTTCTCTTCTTCAAATAGTGCCATGGAACCTTTTACATCCACATGAGAGGGAAGACGGGGCCTTGGTTTAATGTCTCATCTGAAAGACGGCACCTCTGATGGTGTAGCACTCCTTCAGTACTGCACTGAAATGTCAGCCTAGATTTTATATTCAAGCCTCTGGAGTGGGACATGAACCTAGAGCCTTCTGACTGAGGTGAGACTGATACCACTGAGCCACAGCTTATACCTGTAACACAGAACATGGTTTTAATGCAAAAATTAAATGTTACTTCCCGCTCCATTGGCAGCTCAATAGGTAAATGCACCATTTGGTCCTTGTAGAGAAATGTTGTGGGGGGGATGGGGGGGTTGGTGGCAGGGGAAGAGGGAGGCTTTATTTATTAGGAAGCTTCTTAATTTCTACAGAATTACATTTTCAACCTTGCAATTGAGTTGACATACTGCTTTTTCATTTTAAATTTTAGTTTATTTCTCTGCTTTTTCAGGATCACCAGGTCTGAAAATGCAGATTTTTTTCCCGTTGTGATGGGGGGAAGGTAGAAAAAGATTTTAAAAACAGAGAAAAGCGATAAAGGCAGATGCTGAGCCACTGGTGGGGAGAGAGGGGGGACCAGGAAAGATAACTGAAAGCTTGGTCAGAAAGATGGGTCTTGAGAAGGTTTTAAAGGTGAACTGAAGCAGAGAGGTTTAGGGAAGGAATGTCAGAGAGTAGGGGCCAATGCGTCTGAGGTCTCTGTCTACAGTGGTGGGGTGAGAGTGCAGGGGGCTGTATGGAGGGCCAGAGTCTCCGAAGCTAGTGGGAGGGAATATAAGGCTGGAGAAGGTTATGGAGATAAGGTGGGGGAGGCTTTGGAGGGATTTGAAGATGAGTAGGAGATTTTAAATTCGATGTGCTTGTCTTAGGGAGCCAGTGAGGACAGGGGTGATGGCCGAGTGCGACTTACTGCATACCATCGACTGAATTTTGAACCCTTTGGACTTTATGGATTTATTTTCATTCAGTGTCACTCCCATTTCCCCCCTGGAAGGGCCTCTTCATTTCGCAGATGAAGAGGCCAGGACAATCCAGTCACTACTCTCCTTGGTCATTTTTCCAGCAAATATTCACCAGAAGAAGTTTGGTGGGATGAGAAAAACTAATTCTTCACCAAGATGGAAAACTGCCCCCATGTGACACTTCCAATAATGGTCTGCCAAGAGAACACATGGAATTATCCCAGTGTGGCAAGCAACCCTGGTACTACCTGTCACTAATAGATTGGAAAAATTGCACTACACCATTTCCACCACTATCAACTGAACCTACATACTGCTTTTTGATAGAGCTCCAATAAGCCGCCCAGAATCATTCTAGTCTCCACCTGCTTCATTATTTTGCTGCCTGCCTGGAATGTACTAGGAATGTGCCTGAAATATAGGAACAGGAGTCAGCCATTCGGCCCCTCAAGCCTGTTCTGCCACTCAATTAGATCATGACTGATCTGTACCTCAACTCCATTTACCCCTTGATACCCCTGCCCAACAAAAATCTATTGGTCTCATTCCTGAAGGCTCCAATTGACCCCCAGCAATTACAGCCTTTTGGGGGAGATAGTTACAGATTTCCACTCCCCTTTGTGTGAAAAAGATCTTCTTGATGTCACTCCTAAACAGCCTAGCTCTAATTTTAAGGTGCGTCCAGTTTTTTTAGTCTAACTAAAATTTTAACTTGTGATTTTAAAATAAATTTGTTGGACTATAACCTGGTGTTGTAAGATTCCTTACATTTGTCCACCCCAGTCCATCACCGGCATCTCCACATCATAAAATTTTAACGGGGTGGTAAGTCTTAATTACTGCCAAACAGCCTCTCTGGCACAGCAAATTTACTTTTATAAGCGTGGAGTCTCATTGCTTCAAAATGTAATTGCGTTGGATATTTAAAAAAAATTAAAATTTTTATAATTTTACTTTTTCTTTATCTCTTTTAATTCAATATTTCTTAACCTCTCTTTATTTTGCTTTCTGTAACTGATTTTACATTGAATTTACTAGTCTAACTGACACTTCCTGGTTCTGTGTCTGCACGGCTCGTTAATGATGCTTCAACCTTATAGGTTAAGGGGATATACAGTTGCTTGCACCGCTCACACCGCTCACAGATGCCCAGGAGAGAACGCTGTGCTTTTTTCAGCTCCCCGTTGCAGGAAGTTGGCACCCAGAAGCCCATGGATAGTTTGTGGGTGAGTTTAAATCTAACGAGCGACAGGCACCATTCGCTCAGCGCAAAATCCTGGCCATTAATAAGCGAAACACGGGGAGCACCATGAATCAGGAGCAATGACCCCCACACTCGATTCTCATTCAGCAAAACAATTTAGTGGTTATTAAATACACTCGGGAGTTTTGAGGAGTGATGTTATTTAGCTTTGGGTTCATTCTTTCTGCCAGTACCTGTGATGGCTGACGGAGATAGAGAGCATTCGGTGCCACTGATGCAGTCAGACTGAAGGATTAACAGTTCTAAAGTAAATTTGTTATGTGATAATCAACATTTGATTATCAGGAAAAAGCCCAGTCCGTTTATATATTATAAAATATGCTATTGACATTTTTTACTATAAAAACTGACAAAAGCAGAATTGTCGCAAAAGATGGCTTGCATCCATTTTGGATACCTACTGAGAATCTATTCTGGATAGTTTTTGAGGTACAAGTAGTTCTTTGTGGACAGTTTCCTCCTTTAAAAAAAAACTGAAGGAAATAAATAATTAACTGAGGCAGGTGGCACAGCGTGATGGAAGTTCAAAACACTGCAGGGAGGATGGAGGGACATCAGTTTGTGCCCATTGTCCCTCACACAGCAAGTCCTCAATTTCCACAAGATGTATCTGCGAGAGGGAGGGGGTCAAGCCGAGGTCAGGCAGGGAAGTAACATTGGAGAGTGAGACCCCATGAGTGACTGTAGACTGGCACTGCCAGAGGCCTGGGAGTAAGTTGCCACCTTTCATCTCGGTAGAGGAAGGGGATAAATGTGCTTATATAAATGCAAGTTGTTATTGGTTGCGTGCAGGACCTAAAGAGAAAAACACAAAAAAATATTTTTTACACTGGTTTGCTTAATAAATAAATCCTATTTGTAAAATAAATGGAGATAAATTCTTTTAAGTGAACTTTATATTCAAAGATTTATTTTCCAGTGAGACTGTAGCTTGTTGTGATTGATAATTAGAGCAGAGGTGTCCTTTACAGAGCAATGGTGTGCAAGAGGGTAAAAAGCATTCATCATCCCATTTGCAAAATCTGTAGAACAGTTCAGGCTGTTTCCACAATGATGTTTTCTTCCTTTTGGCCATTTTCAATATCATAATTCCTCTACTTCAGACACGCTCTTTCCAAACAGAAAGAAAGCACCCACACCTTATGATACTTTTGTTCTGATGATCGCTGATACATGTAGAGATACACCATTGCCATGACGGTTTTAATTCTGATACTTTGCACCTGATCTGATAGCAAAGCAATCATCTCAAACAAATCTGATCTGTAGAGAGTGACCTGGATTAATCTGGTGGTGCATTGAACATGAGAAACCGATAAATGTGACTGCATCTTCATTGTGCTAAACAGTCTGTAGCATTGCTTCAAGACCCCTCTTCACCACTTCTTTGTTCTGGGTCTGCTGTAGCACTAAACCTAACCGCGTACACAGAAACCCCATCCCTTGTGGACAACAGCGATAACTGTGAATGTGGTTAGCTATTCATTAAGCTGAACAATTTGTGTTTCACCTTCTATTGCTACCCGAGTTTGGGACAAAACCCGGAATAGTTTCTCTTACCACTGGTTCTGGAGCAGAGATTTCTCGAATTACATAGCATCTACAGCACAGAAACAGGCCATTTGGCCTAACTGATCTATGCTAGAGTTTATGCTCCACATGAGCCACCTCCCACCCCTCTTCATCCAACCCTATCAGCAAATCCTTCTATTCCTTTCTTCCCCATGTGCTGATCTAGCTTCCCCTTAAATGCATCTATGCTATTCATCTCAACCACTCCTTGGGTAAAGACGTTTCTCCTAAATTCCTTATTGGATTTATTAGTGACTATCTTATATATATGACCCCTAGTTTTGGTCTCCCCCATGTGGAAACATCTTCTATACATCTACCCTATCAAACCCCTTCATAATTTTAAAGACCTCTATTAGGTCACCCCTCCGCCTTCTTTTTTCCAGAGAAAAGAGCCCCAGCCTGTTCAGCCTTTCCTGATAAGCATATCCTGTCAGTTCTGGTATCATTATTGTGAATCTTTTTTGCACCTTCACCAGTGTTTCTAAATTCTTTTTATAATATGGAGACCAGAACTGTGCACAGTACTCCAAGTGTGGTCTGACCAAGGTTTGATACAAGTTTAACATAGCATCTCTACTTTTCAATTGTATCCGTGTTTGCTTTTTTATAGCCTTATTAACCTGTGTTGCTACTTATAGTGATTTGTGTATCTGTACCCCGAGATCCCTTTGCTCCTTTACCCTAATAAGACCTTTATTATCCAAGCAGTATGTGGCCTCCTTATTCTTCCAACCAAAATGTAACACTTAACACTTACCTATATTGAAATTAATTTGCCAAGATGGTAGTGGTTGTTGGCGCCCAATCATCTCAGCCCCAGGCCATTGCTGCAGGAGTTCCTCAGGGCACTGTCCTAGGCCCAACCATCTTCAGCTACTTCATCAATGACCTTCCCTCCATCATAAGGTCAGAAATGGGGATGTTCGCTGATGATTGCAGTGTTCAGTTCCATTCGTAACCCCTCAGATAATGAAGCTGTCCGTGCCCGTATGCAGCAAGACCTGGACAACATCCAGGCTTGGGCTCATAAGTGGCAAGTAACATTCGCGCCAGACAATGACCATCTCCAACAAGAGAGAGTCTAACCACCTCCCCTTGACATTCAACAGCATTACCATCGCCGAATCCCACACAATCCAGATCCTGGGGCTCACCATTGACCAGA
Organism: Heptranchias perlo; assembly: GCF_035084215.1. Taxonomy (NCBI): domain Eukaryota; kingdom Metazoa; phylum Chordata; class Chondrichthyes; order Hexanchiformes; family Hexanchidae; genus Heptranchias; species Heptranchias perlo. Next base: position 4,377,906 of record NC_090352.1, read on the forward strand.
AACTTAACTGGACCAGCCACATAAAGACTGTGACTACAAGAGCAGGTCAGATGCTGGGTATTCTGCGGCGAGTGACTCACCTCCTGACTCCCCAAAGCCTTTCCACCATCTACAAGGCACAAGTCAGGGGTGTGATGGAATACTCTCCACTTGCCTGGATGAGTGCAGCTCCAACAACACTCAAGAAGCTCGACACCATCCAGGACAAAGCAGCCCGCTTGATTGGCACCCCATCCACCACCCTAAACATTCACTCCCTTCACCACCGGCGCACCGTGGCTGCAGTGTGTACCATCCACAGGATGCACTGCAGCAACTCGCCAAGGCTTCTTCGACAGCACCTCCCAAACCCGTGACCTCTACCACCTAGAAGGACAAGGGCAGCAGGCACATGGGAACAACACCACCTGCACGTTCCCCTCCAAGTCACACACCGTCCCGACTTGGAAATATATCGCCGTTCCTTCATCGTCGCTGGGTCAGAATCCTGGAACTCCCTTCCTAACAGCACTGTGGGAGAACCTTCACCACACGGACTGCAGCGGTTCAAGGTGGCGGCTCACCACCACCTTCTCAAGGGCAATTAGGGATGGGCAAATAAATGCCTGCCTCGCCAGCGACGCCCACATCCCATGAACGAATAAAAAAAAAATTACACACCCATTCTGCAAGTTTATTAACACCTTGTATTTTGTCAGTTCTCCTCAGTATTAACTATACCCCCAATTTGGTGTCATCCGCAAATTTTTTTATTGCACCTTTCCGTAAAGATTCCATTATTATTCCTACAACCAACTGGTCTGTAGTTCCCCGGACTTATTCTATCTCCCTTTTTAAATATAGGAATAACATTAGCTTTCCGCCAGTCCTCTGGCACTATTCCCTTTTCTAATGAATTTTTATATATGTAGCAGTGCCTCTGCTATCTCTTCCCTAGCATTTTTTGATATGTATGGGTGCAATCCATCCAGACCAGGAGTTTTATCCTCTCTAAGTTTGATTAGTTTACCAATTATCTCTCCCCTTTCTTTCTTTTTTGATCTCTTCGTCTGTTATGTCTACTTTGTTAGTCTCCCTGGTAAAGTAATTGTTCAATATTTCTGCCATTTCACTGTCATTATCTGTGAGTTTATCTTGTGCATTCCTTAGTGGCCTTGTCCCTATGCTGATTTTTTTTATGTATATGTCTGTAAAATACTTTGCTATTTCTTTTTATATTCCATGATAATTTAATTTCATAGTGCCTCTTTGCTTTCCTAATTTTTTTCGTGACTTCTTCCCAACCTCTTTGTATTCCCTTTTATCAGCCTCTCCTTTTTGACTATGTATTTAGAGTATGCCTTTTTTCTTTAGTTTCAATTTTAACCTTATCTCTTTTATTCTTTCATGGTGTTTCATTATTGGCTTGTTTGTTCATTTTTTAGCAGAATCTATTTCTGCTGGACTCTCGCTCACAGATAATCAACTAAAATTGTTTTGTTTATTTTCCCATACCTTCACCATTGCTGGGCAGATGTTGATCCCCAGAACTTGCCGTAAGGTCACAGCAGGAGGACCTCTGTCTTTTCCCCAATACAGAGAAGAAAATGCGATCAACGGCCTAATTAGTAGTGCGTGAGGCTTAGGAAGATTTGACTGCTGCTCATAATTAAGAACAAATTCCGTTGCCCTAGCTTTCTGTTTCTTTGTTCCAAGATACACCAAGGACTGTTGCTAAGGTGTTAGTGACCGTACTGCCATCACAAACTCTCATAGGAACGGCTAGAGAACGTTGTCAGTCATCACTGGTGCAGTCATCATTTTCATCAATGCTTCAGTCTCCTTAAATCTGAAATTTACATTGCAGAGCTCCTCTATCCTTTCCACGTCCTCCTCAGCAGGCAGAGCACACCATTTCCTTTCCTCCCTCTAGCTCCAGGTAACTGTGACTGGCCTTAGTATATATTATCTGGACAAGTACTGTCTCCCCTTCATTGTTACCATTAGTTAGAAGTGGTAGTTTCATGCTATTCAAAATCTGGCACCTCTGACTTTCCATGTACCAAGGGACAGTATTGATAAGGTCCTTCAGTACAAGTCAGTGTTCCCAGTTGAATTTGTTGGTTGCTAGTTGCAGCAGAAGGAATTCCATTATATGATTTGTAAAGTCCAGAGTTAGAACTTTGAAGCAGCAAAGGATTTAATTTCACTGCTTCTTGGAAAATGGGTTGCTCCATTGCAATACAGATCTGATTACGTAACTCGATAAGCAGGCTCTCCAGTTGTATCAGTAGCGCTTGACTGTTTCTCTCTTTGACCATTTGCAGCACACCACAGACCCCAAGTGCAAGATAATTGATATTTTTATTAAACTTAGTTTTGGGAGAATTAGGAAAAAACTAAGTTTTATGGGGAGGTGGGGGAAGGAAGGAAAATGAATCAGCCATTTTTTCATAACAGTTCCAACTTCCATTCACTGTCTGAACAAAGTATGTAGAGATTTTAAACGTAAGGAATCTTACAACACCAGGTTATAGTCCAACAATTTTATTTGAAAATCACAAGCTTTCGGAGCTTACCTCCTTCGACGAAGGAGGAAAGCTCCGAAAGCTTGTGATTTTCAAATAAAACTGTTGGACTATAACCTGGTGTTGTAAGATTCCTTACATTTGTCCACCCCAGTCCATCACCGGCATCTCCACATCGAGATTTTAAACCACAAGGATTGTGTGACTATTTTGTTGATTCACCAACATCCCTTCTCTTTTGCTCCTGATACAGATTGTGTTGAGGTAGATGATCAGCTATGATCTTGTTGAATGGCGGAGCAGGGTCGAGGGCTGGATGGCCTACTCCTGCTCCTATTTCTCATGGTTAACACTCAGAGGGCTCAGGATCTTTACTCTTAGAATTTCACTCTTGTTTTTGATTTAATTTAATCTACCTTTTGGCATCCTTACAAGGTAGTAGTGGTTTATTTTTCCAAGGTTGCTCTTTCATTAGAACAACTTACATTTATATAGCACCACCAAAGTAGAAAAACATCCCAAGGCCCTTCACAAAAGCAATCAGACATAAATGGACACCGAGCCAATGGAGGAGATATTAGGAGGGGTGACTAAAAGCTTGGGCGAAGAAGTGGATTTTAAAAAGATGAGGGAGGTGGTGAAATGTATGGAGAGAATTCCAGAGCTTAGGGTCTAGACGGCTAAGGGCACTTCCGCCAGTAATGGGGCAAACAGATTTTAGAATGCACAAGAGACCAGAGTTAGAGGAGCCCAGTGATTGGAGAGTTATAGGGCTGAAGTAGGTTATAAAGATAGGGAGAAGTGAGGACATGGGAGGGATTCGAACACAAGGATGAGAATTTCAAATTGGAGGCACTTGCAGAACCAGAGAGCCAGTTTTGGATGAGCTGAATTTTATGGAAGCTGGAGAATTGTTGAGTCTGAAGGTTTAAAAAAAATGCTAGAGGTGGAAGTAAGCAGTCTGTGTGATGGAGAGGACATGGGGTTGGAAACAGCTCAGGGTCAAATAAGACACTGACATTGCAAACTGTTTCATTCAACCTGCAACTCAGCTGGGGGCAGGGTGGGAGGGAGGGAAGAGGAAAGGAAATGGAATCAGTGGAAAAGGGACCAAAGATGGTAGCTTCGTTCTTCCCAGTGTTAACTAATGGAAACCGTAGCTCCTTCAGGACTGGACGTGCTGAAACCAGAGGTAGTGGAAAAGTCAATAGAGGTGATGGGGAGGTAGAGCTGGGTGTGATCAGCCTATATGTAGAACCAGACCCCATGGCTTTAGATGTCATCACCAGGGCAAGATGTAGAGGAGGGCCAAAGATAGATCCTTGGGAGAATCCAGAAGTAACTGGGCAGGATAGGAAGGGAAGCCATTGCTGAAGATCTTCTGGCTACAGTTAGATAAGAGTAGAACCAAGTCCCACACAGCAAGGAGTAACTGCCACAGCTCTTCTGGAACTAGCTCCAGATCCATTGTGGCCTTCAAAGACCCAGGGCTGATGGCCTCCTTCCCCAACAAGCAGGCCTCAACACCTCTTTCAAACAGGCAAACTCCATTTTTTTGGGGGGAGGTTTAAGAGATGAACATTGTACCAGCAACATATGTGTGCATGCCATATTTAGCAGTTAGTCTCAGCGTAGCCAATGGAAGAAAATTGAGTGCGAGGTTATGCACAAACAAAATCACTGAAGAAAATAGAGTCTAATTATATTTACTTAGCAAGCAGAGCTGCTTGAACTCTAAGGGTGTATCAGTTTGACCTGTTGAATAAATATCCAATATTGCATGTGTAACTTTTTCCCCCCGCCCAGTTTATATTTTCCCCTTCCTTTCCTGAAGGTGCTAACACCCTTGCTAGGCTATGCTCATCACCCAGCACCATTTCCAATAAACCATTAGTCAAGCGTGAGCTTTGACAATTATTGTTCTCAGGCCTTGAGGTATACCAGACAAGCCCATTCCTGTCCTCCCTAACCAAAAAGACTATGAGGTCCACTAACACCTACCATTACCAAGTGACAGGAGCCAACTCAGACCTGGGATCCTCCTACTGTTGTGCAACTGCTCCTTGATAGACAAGCCAAGATCATGGATACAGCAGTTAAACTGTAGGGATTTCTAAGGTTTGATTTTTTAAACTTCTTTTTAATATAGTGTGATGATTAACTGAAATGGTTGAGATGATAATGTACCGAATAAGTTAACTAGGAGCTGGTGAATTATCCCAGTGTGACAAACATCTCCAGTACCACCCACAGCCAATTAGAGTAGATGAAGCACCATTCATTGTAAAGGAAAGCAATGTTCACTGGGAGTGGGAGTAGTAAATTGCCACACTTTCACCCCTGTGTTGTGCTGTAGAAACATCATGTTCTACAGGAGTGGAACTCTAAGAATTTAATCAGTTTTAATTCAGACATATGTTCAGTGTAAAACACATTTGAATTGTGCCAATTGCTGAACATTTTGCAACAAAACAAACTTCCTCATTTCATAGGAAATGAATGGGACTGTATTAAAATACAAAAAGCACAGCAGTTAAGATTACACAAGTGGCAACATTACACGATTGTACCCTCAAATTAGCTGAATCTGCAAAGTGATGTTGGGAGGGGAATTCATTTCACTGCAACATGCACATTTTCATTTCGTTCACGGGATGTGGGCGTCGCTGGCGAGGTCGGCATTTATTGCCCATCCCGAATTGCCCTAGAGAAGGTGGTGGTGAGCCGCCTTCTTGAACCGCTGCAGTCCGTGTGGTGACGGTTCTCCCACAGTGCTGTTAGGAAGGGAGTTCCAGGATTTTGACCCAGCGACAATGAAGGAACGGTGATATATTTCCAAGTCGGGATGGTGTGTGACTTGGAGGGGAACGTGCAGGTGGTGTTGTTCCCATGTGCCTGCTGCTCTCGTCCTTCTAGGTGGTAGAGGTCGCGGGTTTGGGAGGTGCTGTCGAAGAAGCCTTGGCGAGTTGCTGCAGTGCATCCTGTGGATGGTACACAATGCAGCCACAGTGCGCCGGTGGTGAAGGGAGTGAATGTTTAGGGTGGTGGATGGGGTGCCAAGCAAGCGGGCTGCTTTATCTTGGATGGTGTCGAGCTTCTTGAGTGTTGTTGGAGCTGCACTCATCCAAGCAAGTGGAGAGTATTCCATCACACTCCTGACTTGTGCCTTGTAGATGGTGGAAAGGCTTTGGCCAGTCAGGAGGTGAGTCACTCGCCACAGAACACCCAGGCTCTGACCTGCTCTCGTAGCCACAGTATTTATATGGCTGGTCCAGTTAAGTTTCTGGTCAATGGTGACCCCCAGGATGTTGATGGTGGGGGATTCGGCGATGGTAATGCAGTTGAATGTCAAGGGGAGGTGGTTAGACTCTCTTGTTGGAGATGGTCATTGCCTGGCACTAATGGGGCGCGAATGTTACTTGCCACTTATCACCCCAAGCCTGGATGTTGTCCAGGTCTTACTGCATGCGGGCTCGGACTGCTTCATTATTTGAGGGGTTGCGAATGGAACTGAACACTGTGCAGTCATCAACGAACATCCCCATTTCTGACCTTATGATGGAGGGAAGGTCATTGATGAAGCAGCTGAAGATGGTTGGGCCTAGGACACTGCCCTGAGGAACTCCTGCAGCAATGTCCTGGGGCTGAGATGATTGGCCTCCAACAACCACTACCATCTTCCTTTGTGCTAGGTGTGACTCCAGCCACTGGAGAGTTTTCCCCCTGATTCCCATTGACTTCAATTTTACTCGGGCTCCTTGGTGCCACACTCGGTCAAATGCTGCCTTGATGTCAAGGGCAGTCACTCTCACCTCACCTCTGGAATTCAGCTCTTTTGTCCATGTTTGGACCGAGGCTGTTATGAGGTCTGGAGCAGAGTGGTCCTGGCGGAACCCAAACTGAGCATCGGTGAGCAGGTTATTGGTGAGTAAGTGTCGCTTGATAGCACTGTCGACGACACCTTCCATCACTTTGCTGATGATTGAGAGTAGACTGATGGGAGGGTAATTGGCCAGATTGGATTTGTCCTGCTTTTTGTGGACAGGACATACCTGGGCAATTTTCCACATTGTTGGGTAGATGCCAGTGTTGTAGCTTGGCTGGAGGCGCAGCTAGTTCTGGAGCACAAGTCTTCAGCACTACAGCTGGGATGGCGTCGGGGGCCCATAGCCTTTGCTGTATCCAGTGCACTCAGCCGTTTCTTGATATCACGTGAAGTGAATCGAATTGGCTGAAGACTGGCTTCCATGATGGTGGGGATATCGGGAGGAGGCCGAGATGGATCATCCACTCGGCCCTTCTGGCTGAAGATGGTTGCAGACGCTTCAGCCTTGTCTTTTGCACTCACGTGCTGGACTCCGCCGTCATTGAGGATGGGGATGTTTGCAGAGCCTCCTCCTGCCGTTAGTTGTTTAATTGTCCACCACCTTTCACGACTGGATGTGGCAGGACTGCAGAGCTTTGATCTGATCCGTTGGTTGTGGAATCGCTTAGCTCTGTCTATAGGATGTTGCTTCCGCTGTTTAGCATGCATGTAGTCCTGAGTTGTAGCTTCACCAGGTTGGCACCTCATTTTTAGGTACGCCTGGTGCTGCTCCTGGCATGCTCTTCTACACTCCTCATTGAACCAGGGTTGATCCCCTGGCTTGTTGGTAATGGTAGAGTGAGGAATATGCCAGGCCATGAGGTTACAGATTGTGCTGGAATATAATTCTGCTGCTGCTGATGGCCCACAGTGCCTCATGGATGCCCAGTTTTGAGCTGCTAGATCTGTTCTGAATCTATCCCATTTAGCACGGTGGTAGTGCCATACAACACGTTGGATGGTGTCCTCAGTGCGAAGACGGGACTTCGTCTCCACGAGGACTGTGCGGTGGTCACTCCTACCAGTACTGTCATGGACAGATGCATTTGCAACAGGTAGATTGGCGAGGACGAGGTCAAGTAAGTTTTTCCTTCGTATTGGTTCGCTCACCACCTGCCGCAGGCCCAGTCTGGCAGCTATGTCCTTCAGCACTCGGCCAGCAGTGGTGCTACTGAGCCACTCTTGGTGATGGATATGGACATTGAAGTCCCCCACCCAGAGTACATTTTGTGCCCTTGCTACCCTCAGTGCTTCCTCCAAGTGGTGCTCAACATGGAGGAGGACGGTAGGTGGTAATCAGCAGGAGGTTTCCTTGCCCATGTTTGACGAGATGTCATGGGGTCCAGAGTCAATGTTGAGGACTCCTGGGGCCACTCCCTCCTGCCTGTGTATCACTGTACCACCACCTCTGGTGGATCTGTCCTACCAGTGGGACAGGACATAACCAGGGATGGCGATGGAAGAGTCTGGACGTTGGCTGAAAGGTATGATTCCGAGAGTATGGCTGTGTCAGGCTGTTGCTTGACTAGTCTGTGGGACAGCTCTCCCAATTTTGGCACAAGTCCCCAGATGTTAGTAAGGAGGACCTTGCAGGGTCGACTGGGCTTGGTTTGCCGTTGTCGTGTCCGGTGCCTCGTGGTCCGATGCCAGGTGGTCCGTCCGGTTTTATTCTTATGACTTTTCGTAGTGAGATTTTACAACTGAGTGGCTTGCTGGGCTATTTCAGTGGGCAATTAAGAATCTACCACATTGCTGTGGGTCTGGACTCACATAGGCCAGACCGGGTAAGGGCGGCAGGTTTCCTTCCCTAAAGGACATTAGTGAACCAGATGGGTTTTTACGACAATCTGGTAGTTTCATAGTCATCATTACTGATACTAGTATTTTAATTCCAGATTTTATTTAATTAGTTAAATTTAATTAATTAATTGAATTTAAATTCACCATGACTCTGGATTTTAGTCCAGGCCTCTGGCTTACTAGTCCAGTAACATAACCACTATGCTATTTTCATTTCATAAAGCTGGAGCAACAAGAGCTTGGAATGTAACTGCTGCTCTACAATCTACACATTGATGACCAGACGAGTCTGACCATTGGAACCGTAGGCTTCACATTTACAGTATGAGCAATTCACCACCCTATAGGGACCATTTTTTTCCCCCCCATGAGTTACAATAAAAATCCAATAAGTCTTGTGCATTTTCCTTCATCTGTTTCAGGAGGCTTTTACATAAGTCAGAGTTGCACATATGCAGTTTTTGAAAGGATACTGGATTCAAAGTTATGGTGCATTCTGATCACAATAATAACCCAGTGCACCTCAATTTGAAACTGCACTAGATCCAAAATAAAAGGTCTCACACCATAAAAATTAGAGTTCAGCAATGCACTTGTACCTAAAAACATATGCAGGACTCACTCCTGAATTGCAAGTGTTAGATTTGCAGCCATCTTCTCTGCCCATTTTCCCCTCTGATGAATGGGGCTAGGGGAGGAAAAACATTTTTACTTTGGCTGCTAAACAAGGCCCAAAAGAAAGTCATTTAAAAAGCCACCCTGCATTTGCACATTTAAAAATGCAACTAGTATGCATGAGAACTACCAAGAAAATAGCAGAGGATGACAGTCATGTGTTTGCATGCCTGCCAACATTGAATGACTTGTAACAGTAGATCCTGCACAAGGGCATATTCAAAAAGCAATCAATAATCAGATTTTTATGCAGAAATCTAAGATTGCATTCAAGTGCACTGTAAGCTGAACCTAAAAACTACACTGAAGTTCTTGTACAAAAGTACAGTTTGCATACAGTTTAATCTGCTTGCATTCCTATTTTGTGCATGAGTTCTTAAATTTCAACAACTTTCATATGAAACATATATCAAGCTTTATAAAAAATTGCAACGGAGAGGCTTTAACACAATCGAAACCGACAACTCATATTGGAAAACAATTATATTTTGGAAGAACTTTCACTACAGGTGACAGAATTCCAAAAATCAAATTACATGAAAATATACATCACCATTTGTCTTTGTACATCAGGCAGAAAATCTGCAGTATAGCTAGAAAGAAAAACACACACACAACAGCATTTTTAATACCCAAAATCCTCAAACTGCCAACTTAGAAGGGTGAAAGCCTACACCTAAACACGTGAAACCTACTCCAGACACTCCCCACAAAAACAAGCTCGGAAAACATTTGCTTCATCAGTTGGGCAGTGAAGACTAATGAGGTCACCTTGGCTAATTTCAAATTCAGGTATAAACTTTAACCCCTTACTGTAAAACTAAAAGTATCTGCATCTTAAATATTTGAAGATCTGCAAAAGCACTAGTATTTACACCCACAATATTTGAGGGCACCGAGTGTTAATGCAGCATCAGAATATCTGGTAAAATATTCTCACTATGTAGGCCATCTTAAAAATTGATAAATGCAACTTTTAGTTTTACAGTGCAAGACACCTTTTACAAGACTTTTTTTTATAATAGTAAACTTAAGAAAAATGAATGCACAAAGCCCCTTGCTAAAATCTTTCAGAATTTACACGATTCTCTAACTACAAGCAAGCTATAATTTGGTACAATGCATATTGTGGGTGTCTAAGTACTGTATATAGAATATCCAGATAATGTTGTGCTATGTACAGGTCTTTACAATTCCTCCTGAAGATCAAAGCAGTTCACAGGAATCCTGATGCATCATTTTGTTTTCCCCCCAAGTTGGCACGTTAGGCTTTACTCCACAATGAGGATGGCATAATTCACTCAGCTCCAGAATGCCAATCCAGGATTACCAACTTGTTACCAGTTTGAAGAGGTCCAACAATTGGTGAGTTGAGTGCAGAAAGTCAACAGTGCCATGTTGGTTCTTAATTGGAGACCTGCAACTCAGAAATTTCCCATTAGTTATTACTGCAGTTTCGTCCAACTACTTACTTAAATAAACCTGACACCCCTTTACATGTGATGGTGCCAAACAGGAGCCCCTCCCAACCATATCAGACACAGACAGAATGGCCATGAGTGAGGTACCACAGTTACTAGGAGCCAGGAAACTGTCCATTAAGGGCTAGTGCCTCAAGACTACTGTACTTAGAGAAGAGCATTCCTCAACCACAATCCTCACAGAGGTATTCAAAACTATCTATAAACATGACCCTTATTCAGAAACAAGACTTTTGACTTGTTAGTGAGGAACAATGCAAAGTCTAGACATGGAAGCCATGAAAAAAACCTATTCTCCCAGCTCAAAATAAACAAAACCAATTAGCTGGATTTCAAATAGAGCTGATGCATTGTAATATTATCCAACAATACACAAATTTTTGATCCCTTCAGACTATTTTATATCCAATTGTGACTTGCATTCAAGCAGCTCCAACATTCCTGCAGTCAATAAGGCATGCAAGACAGAAATAAAAAGGGGTACAGCATTTACTGCTGGGAACTGTAGGACATGAACTTCCACACCCCCACAAACAAATGTGGTACTTACCAACCCCACGCTGACAGACAATAGCTAGCTTTTATTTAAAAATTTTATTCAACTATTGTGGTCAGTGAGTGATCAGCATTAGATCCCCTCACCAAGTCCAACCATTACCCCCTATTAGCTAAGGAGCCTTCAATTTAATGAGGCTGCTTTATGCACAAAGACCACTTGAAGCAATACATTATATTTTACGCTGATTTTGTAGGTATTGGGTTTAAATTATTTGCAAAGAGGGAACATGATTGCTGGTTGGTAGGGCTTAAGATATTGTAACCCCTTGAAAGAAAATGTATGCTTTGGAAAAGAATTTTACATTACCTGCAGATAAAATTCCAGAAAAAACCAACCACCGACAACATTTAAAGCATCTTCAATAACACGTATGCATACAACGATGTGCTGGAGGCATTTCTGTAGAATTATTGAAGTCAGTGCAAACAAAAGTGGCTTTTTAAAAAGGAGACCAATTTGGGTTTGGACTTGGCTCATGAACTGTATGCCTTTAACAGAACAATTTTGGATTCTCTCCTGTACATACTATGCCCCAGTGTCTCCTGGGAAGTCTCTGCTGTACTAGAAGAGTTGGCGCTTGGTTTGTAGGAAATACATCAGTGGCTGTTGATGGAAGCTTAATGGGATGTTGCAGTCAGAGAGCAACATGTGCAGGAAAAGTTAGGAGGTTCCTGCCGATGCTCTGTTAAGAGTTCTGCTTGCCTCAACACCCAGATTTTCAGCAGACATTATACTGGTTAGATTCTAAACATGGTGACTCAAGTTGTTGGCTTTTAAAAAAAGTGATGCTACTTAAATTGTTTTTGCCTCACATTAGCAATTATTGATTAACATTGTACTATATAGGTTACAAATACTTTACACTTGAGGACACCAAGCATGTTCAGCAAGAACTAAGAAAACAGTAAATCCAGTAAAGAGGGTCAGGAGTACAGGTTGGACTGAATATGCTGCCTTGGTAGTAACACCAGAGTTCCTTCTCTGCTCTTCAACCCCATGCCCCACCTCCCTTCCCCAAAGCAAAGCCACAGAAGTTTCAACCTAGTAGCTCAAAATCTTACTGGTTAAAGTGGACAAGTGATCCAGTTAAGTAGTTTAGTATCTACAAGGGGCAGTGAATGTAAAGCTGAAATGTGCATTATACAAGTCATGGTTACCCATCATTCCAATGTGGCTCAGTTATAGGAACATCAGTTTAGGCAGGTAGTGAATAGCTAATATTGTACACTTTCATATGCATTAGAGTTTTGCATACATTTTACAATGTTGTCACTAGTACTTCAGCCAAGAATACCCAGCAGTACAACTGTATAGACTGTCCTCCTAAATTTGGGCTGTGACTAAAGATCATTTTGAGCTGTACCATACTAAAATATTGATAGCAGTAATGATAGATGCAAGCAATGGGGAATATTACACAAGTGTACCCTACAATATCAGTGTAATGGCTTAAGTGCCATTTTTCTTGTAGCTCACTGGTGCCAGTATACTAAAAGGCTTAATGACAACACTGGTGATTAAAACAGTAAAGCAAACCTGTCTCCATTATGCACCAGGCATCTATACAGCACATTTTAGTTGGTGTGTAGTCTGCAGAAAAGCACTTAGCTATAAATATAGCTTTCCATTTGTAGCACAAACTTCAAACATGGGAGTATGTTTCAATCATGCTGAACCTAGTAATGGTTTCATTAGGAAAAGCAATGTTGAATGGTAGTTTAAGTGTATTGAAGTGGTTAAATACAATGATGCATCCTGAACACATTCTGGATAACTGGATATGTAATCTGTACATTCTGGACAATCTACTGTTAAAGCCAATGCAAAACACCATGTAATGCTATACAACTTCAGGGCTCTCACTACCTGCTTTACTACCAGTCAACATACTTGCTGTACAATGGTCAGAGGGATGGCATATAGAGACCAGAAGTAGGGCTGTAATCCTATCTCTGCATTTTGCTAGTCATAAGTCACTAGAGCAAAACTAAAGCAGGTTAGGATATCAAAACTGTAACTGCTTCACAGCCATTTAACTCACTCCAGTCATTCAACATCTGAGGCAAACCAACCTGATGGTAGGAAAATCCCAAGTTAGGCTATATTGTACCAGATTGATAGTTCTCCATTTTGCTTACCCTGAAAAGTGAAGCTTCCTGATGAATGAAGTGTCACTCGAACGCAGTCTCTTGACTTTTTCTTACACAGCGTGCAACCTTCCTTTTGAATTCACCATTACGGTCTTCCCTCCATTCTTTCTGCAAGTTGCAAATCAGAACATACTGATGAACAAGTCAGCAAAAGCTCATTTGTCCCCAACATTCAAAATTGAAGCTGGTGAGCTGCATATGGTGGATACAAATTTTAAAAAAATTATTCATTCATGGGATGTGGGCGTCACTGGCAAGGCCAGCATTTATTGCCCATCCCTAATTGCCCTCGAGAAGGTGGTGGTGAGCAGCCTTGAAATGCTGCAGTCCGTGTGGTGAAGATTCTCCCACAGTGCTGTTAGGAAGGGAGTTCCAGGATTTTGACCTTTGAAAATTCCATGATGGCCCTTTGCTTTAACCTTAGTATTATAACTCCTTACCCATTGGAGAACTTTCATGTCCTCAGGACATCCCAAAATACTTTACAGTTCAAAAATCAATTTCATTATAGCAGTGTAGGTAAACATGGCACCCAATTAGTGCACAGCAAGGTCCCACAAACTGCAGTGAGATGATCAGATAATAAAGTGGTGCTGGTTGAGAGATAAATGTTGGCTAGGACATGGGAGGACTCCCTTACTCTTCAAATAGGTGGACACAAAAGGATCTTATGGCATTGAGGCAGAAAAGGACCTTGGTTTAGCAGCTCATCGAAAGTCAGTATTTCCGACACTTCAGTGCAGTACTGAACTGATTTATCAGCCTAGATTATGTGCTTAAGTTGCTGCAGTGGGGCTTGAATCTTCTGACTTGGATTGAGTGCTACCAAGCCAAGGTTAACACTTCATACAGAACTATGTTGCAATACTACATAGCACCCTGCCTCCACCCATTCTCTAATCAACTCCAGGGAAGCATAAATTAGAGATATCCAAATTGCTCCAACTGATGTTAGGGTTAAATATCTTTTTGTACTCTGAATTAAATTTAAATCATTTTCTTTACTAAAAGCAAAACTGTAAAAGGTTACATTAAGCATAAAAATTTATTGTTACAAAACAAGTAGCAGATTCATTCTGTTGAATCTTGAGTCAAAAAGAATAATTAAGTGTATAATCTAAAACAAACTAACTGTTCTGGGGGAAGAATTTTAAAAATGAATTCTAGTAAAGAATTTAAATCATAAGCTGACTCCAGAACACCAGCTGAATTCAAGTTAGGGCTGAAGACCACTGTGGAGATAATCTCTCTATACAAGAACAGGTGAAGGCAATGAACAGACAGTGGACAAACAGGGATTTGCAGGCAAGACCAGGTGTCAGAGTGCAAACGTTAGCATTCGATCATGATTTGAGGTATTTGGAATGAAGGATAGGGTGGTGGTCACTAGAAATTCAATAAAACCAAATTTCCACATTAGTTTGAACTACAAAAACCTCCCTGCAATCCAATTACAAGTGTTTCATCCTTCTACAGAAGCTGTGTCTACAGCACATGTTGGGCTGCAAGGGAGAGAGACATTACGAATACAGATCAGTTATGGTTGGTGATATTGGTGGCGGCAATCAATGCAATTCAGATTAACTTATAGTACTATTTTTTCCAGAATCTTTGATACCAATACAGAGCTGTTGAGGCAATGCTGGCCATTACACAAGATACCACAAGCTGAATCAGCTCCAACTTTTTCCTAGCTGCTCAGTGCATCAGGATGAATGAAATACATTCGATACCCATTCACTCAAACTCAGTGAAAGGCCTACCTATAGGGTGTTCCTAATATATGTCATATGATGCACCATGTTAGAGTACGACTTGTACCCAGCCCTCTGGTTGGCGTGAGTTTGTGTTGAACTGCGTGTAAACCTATGGGGAGGGCATCCGCAGATGCATAATTCTATATTTTAAAAAATGTATTGCGCTCAAGTGGAAAATGGAGAAGACTGAGTGTGTAAACAAAGATGCCCAAACAAGTTCCACCCTGACCAGGTGCCACAGTACTTGAACTCTTCCCAGGTTTACATAACACCAAGCAGTCAATCACTGTCAGTCTCCATCAATGGTTGGATAAGAACATAAGGAATAGGAGTAAGCCACATGGCCCCTCGAGCCTGCTCCGCCATTTATTATCATAGCTGATGTTCTCTCAACTCCACTTTCCTGCCCTATCCCTCGATTCCCTTAGTGTTCAAATATCTATCGATCTCAGTCATGAATATACTCAATGACTGAGCAACCACACTCCTCTGGGGTAGAGAATTCCAAAGATTCACAACCTTCTGAGTAAAGACATTTCTCCTCATCCCGATCCTAAAAGGCCAACCCCTTATCTTGAGACTAAGCCCCTTAGCTCTGGACTCTCCAGCCAGGGGAACAGCCTCTCAGCATCTACCCTGTCAAGCCCCCTTAAAATCTTATGTTTCCATGAGATCACCTCTCATTCTTCCAAACTCGAGAGTATAGGCCCATTCTACTCAATCTCTCCTCATAGGTCAACCCTCTCACCCCAGCAATCAATTTAGTGAGCCTTTTGCTGTTTCTATCTAGTTAGACATTTCTGACCATATCCACAACCAACTAGTATCACTAATTATTTAAAATTCTGGCTTTATGCAAGTACCTTAAGTAGTTCTGTTTTGTTTAAGTTTCATTTACATACAACACCAATGCTCTGATCAATACTTTGAAGGAAAGCAAAAAGGGGGAAGAGAGAAAAACAAGTGAAATGTATATTACTTATTCAGTGCTAAATTTTTTTTTTAAAAAAAGTCAGCAAAGCATGATGCTCATTAACACTGAATAAAAATAAACACAAGTGGAGGAACAGTCTTCATTCAAGATCACAAGAAACCATTGGTAAAGTCTAAAGACAAACTGAAGCAGGAACTCCAGCATAGGTGTGGTCTGCTAAGTGCTGAGCTTCCTAGGCATCATTCATGAACTTGGGAAGTCACATAGAACTCTCAGTAGGAAACATTAGAGAGGAGAGTTGCTGCAACATGAACTCTCCAACTGCAATTTAATAAATGCTGGAAGGGTAGCTGGATCACACCTCCAGGGGACAATCCTAGGTACAAGGGAATTGTTAGAATATACAAATCAGACCATTAAGGACCACAGTTCTACTGACCCCACAGCAAAATTTCAAAGTCTTAGAAATCCAGTTCTGCCATTTAAAAAAGGCAAATATTCACAGCTAAAGTCCTAGCACAAAAGCTGATTCAGCAGCAGTCATTACCAGTCTCTTCCCAAACTACTACAATCAACTCATACTTTAAGTTTTAAAATGACTTTGTTGTAACTAAAGGCCATTTCAACATTGATTACATAGGGTCTGTTCCTAGTCAGAACCTCCAACATAGGAAAGAGGATTTTTTTTCTTTCAGCCTAGAGGAGGGCTTCCCTCAGACAAAATATCCTGTCAATAAGAGTGCCACAATCAATGAGGTATCACCTGGTTTTATACTATGCAGAACAAAGGATCCTGAAGATCAGGTCCCCGAATTACCTTACTTTAACCACAGCAATTTGGGAATTGGTTGGGTTCTATGGTTCGTTTTTTGTTTTGAATGCTATTCGCAAAAGGTGTGAAGGGACAGGAGGGGGAAAAAGTCTGCTTCAGTGAGGCAGTTATACAGCTGAGTGGGGGGAAGGGAAGAGATGATCACTTGGGAAACTACTTTTCTCTGAAATTGCAGCAATTTGTACAGAAGTCAGCTTAAAGTAATCTACATAAGGACTCATTTGGTAGAGTGCTTATTCAGTAGTTCTAGCATTTAAGGTAGGAGCTGTACTAAACTCTGGCCTATTAAAAGACTCAGTAAGTCACTGCTGCAGGCAACACTGCATTATAATGCCAGTGACAGAACAAGAGTGATCCATTCAGCCCCTCAAGCCTGTTCTGCCATTCAATTAGACCATGGCTAATCTGTATGTCAACTCCATTTACCTGCCCTTGATACCCCAACAAAATTCTACAATCTAAAGCCTCAAATTTCAATTGATCCACAGCCTTTGAGGGGGGCAGGGGGGGGGAATTCCAGATTTCTACTACCCTGTGTTTAAAAAAGCACTTCCTGATTTCACTCCTAAAAAGACCTAGCTCTAATTTTCTTATGCCCCCTTGTTCTGGATTTCCCCTACTAGAGGAAATAGTTTCTCCATATCTACCAGTGAATCCCTTAATAGTTTTAAATACCTTTATTAGATCACCCCTGAACCTTCTGAACAAGGGAATACAAGTCAAGTTTATGCAACCTGTCCTCAATGTAACCCTTTAAGCCCTGGTATCATTTTAGCAAATTTGCACTGCCCCCTCCAAGGCCAACATATCCTTCGAGGTTCAGTACCCAAAACTGAACATAGTACTCCAGACACTGTCTGACCAAGGCTCTGTACAACTGAAGCATCGCTTCCTTATTTTTGAATTCCAGTCTTCTTGAGATAAAGGCCAACATTCCAGTAGCCTTTTTTGTACCTATGCACTAGCTTGTTGGAACGTGTACATTGACACCTAAATCCCTTTGCTCCTCCACAGCACCTAGTCTCACCATTAATATTCAGATGTGTTTCTCTGATCTGAAGTAGACGACCTCAATTCACCACATTGAATGCCCTCTGCCAGTTTCCCCCCCACCCAGTCTATGTCCCATTGTAACTTCATTAAGTTAGGAGGCCCAATAAGCACTATCTGCAAACCTGTATATATAATTCTCTATTCCTTCATGCAAGCCAACATGGTGAAAAGCTGAGGCCCAGATCCCTGGGGAACACCAGTTGTTACGTCCCACCATTCAGAAAAGGACTCTTATTCCCTGTCTCCTAACTCCCAATTATTAACCCATGTCAAGGTTACCCTCAATTCCATGAGCTTTCATTTTTGCTAATAATCTCATGCGAAACCTATCAAATATCTTCTGCAAGTCCCTATAGACAACACCCATAGACTCTTTCCTATCCATGTTGGTGACCTCAAAAAATTCAACTAGATTAGTCAAACATGACCTACTTTTCACAAATCCAGGCCAACTCTGATCAACTTGTACTTGTCTAAGTGCTCATTCAGTCCCTGATGACAGATTCCAGTAACTTCCCCACTAACAGGTCTGTAGTTAGCAATTTTCCAATCCAAAAAGGCACAATTATGGAATCTAGAGTGCTTTGGAAAATTATTTCTAATGCATCTGCATTTTCCACCCTGGGGTGGAAACCATCAGATGCTGGAGATTTATCTCCCAAGTCCCATTTTCCCCATTACCATTTTTAAAAACTTGTATTAAATCCACTACGTTCCTCCTCTTACTTATTTTTAGGTTCCCTTCTACCACTGGTATTTTGTCCTCTTCCTCCACTATGAAAATAGAAAGTACAGGTCTGCTACTTTATTATCCATTATAGTCTTGCCTGCATTAGTCTTATAATTGGCCCACATTCCTTTTACCACTCAAACTTTTCAGTTAGTGTTGATATGCTCAGCAAGTTATTTTTCATATTCCTTTTTGCACCCAATTACTTTCTTTATCCCTTTACTGCTTTTTATACTTCTCCCAGTCAGCTTGGAACCAGCTCACACTTCATTTGTTGACCATGGTTGCATAACTACACAAGGGAAGCCTTTGCCTTAAAGGGTATGCACTGGTTTTATAACAGTTTGTCTGTCATTCACCCATTAACAGTTCAGCCCATTTTACTGGTCAATTCATCTCATCGCTTGTAAGTTTACAGTTCTTAAATTTAAAACCTTAGTTTGTGACTCCCCCTCAAACCCAATACCAAATTGAATCATATGGTCACAATTTGCAAGATGCTCCCTTACCATCAGATTGTTAACTAATTCTGGTCCGTTATAAACCACTGTTCTAGAAAGCTG
The DNA here is from genome assembly GCF_035084215.1 of Heptranchias perlo. Taxonomy (NCBI): domain Eukaryota; kingdom Metazoa; phylum Chordata; class Chondrichthyes; order Hexanchiformes; family Hexanchidae; genus Heptranchias; species Heptranchias perlo. The sequence continues at coordinate 4,396,812 of NC_090352.1, forward strand.
TCCCGAACACATTCGAGAAATTAATTGCCTTTGCTGCTTCAGCTGTTCTGCTTCTCCTAGTCTATGTGAAAATTAGAATCTTCCGTAATAACCACACTGTTTCTGCACATGCTTCCCTGATCTCCATATTTATACCATTGAGTTTGACCGAATTTCGTGGGGCCTGGTATGTCTTCTCAATATTGATATCCCATTATTAGAAAAATCACAGAACTTCTTGGTTCAGTGGGAGTACTCTTGCCTCAGAGTTGTAGGTTCAAGTTCCACTCCAGGGACTTGAGCACATAATCCAAGCTGACACTTAGTGCAGTTCTGGAGGGAGTGCTGCACTGTTGGAGGTGCCGTCTTGCAGATGAGATGTTAAACAGAGGTCTCATCTGCCTTCTCAAGTGGACGTAATAAATTCCATGGCATGGTTTGAAGGAGCAGCGGAGTTCTCCCAATCTCCTGGCCAACATTTATCTCTCAATCAACACCTAAAACAGATGGTCTAGTCATTATCTCCTTGCTGTGTGCAAATTGGCTGCCATGTATCCTGCATTACAACAATGACTACACTTCAAAAGTACTCCCTTACAATCAGAAAGGGGAGAATTTATAATGGGGAACAATGAAATGGCAAAGTAATTAAACAAATACTTAGGTTGTCTTCGCAGAAGAGGACACAAATAACTTCCCAGAAATGCTAGGGAACCAAGGGACTAGTGAGAAGGAGGAATTAAAGGAAAATCAGTATTAGTAAAAAATGCACTGGAGAAATTAATGGGACTGAAAGCTGATAAATCCCCATGGCCTGATAATCTGCATCCCAGAGTACTAAAAGAGGTAGCCATGGAAATAGTGGATGCTTTAGTTGTCATCTTCCAAAATTCTAGATTATGGAACAGTTCCTGCAAATTGGAGAGTGGCAAATATGACCCCACTATTTAAAAAAGAGAAAACAGGGAACTACAGACCAGCTAGCCTAACATCAGTAGTAGGGAAAATGCTAGAGTCTATAAAGAATGTGATAACAGGACACTTAGAAAATAACAGGATTAGACAAAGTAAACATGGATTTCTGAAAGGGAAATAGTGTTTGACAAACCTACTGGAGTTTTTTTTTGAGGATGTAACTGGTAGAATAGATAAGGGAGAACCAGTGGATGTGGTTTATTTGGATTTTCAGAAGGCCTTTGATAAAGTCCCACATAAGAGGTTAGTGTGCAAAATTAAAGCACATGGGATTGGGGTAATATACTGGCATGGATTGAAAATTGTTAACAGACAGGAAACAGTAGGAATAAATGGGTCTTTTTCAGGATGGCAGGCAGTGACTACCGAGGTGCCGCAGGGATCAGTGCTTGGGCCCCAGCTATTCACAATAGCTATCAATGACTTGGACAAGGGAACCAAATGTAATATTTCCAAGTTTGCTGACACAAAACTAGGTGGGAATGTGAGTTAAGAGGAGGATGCAAAGAGACTTCAAGGTGATTTAGACAATTTGAGTGAGTGGGCAAATATGACAGCTGCAGTATAATGTGGATAAATGAAGTTATCCACTTTGGAAAGAAAAACAGAAAGGCAGAGTATTATTTAAATGGCGATAGATTGGGGAATGTTGATGTACAAAAGGGACCTGGGTGTCCTTGTACACCAGTCACTGAAAGCAAACGGTTTGTTGGCCTTCATTGCAAGAGGATGTGAGTACAGGAGCAAGGATGTCTTACTGCAATTATACAGGGCCTTGGTGAGACCACACCTGGAGTATTGTGTGCAGTTTTGGTCTCTACCTAAGAAAGGATATACTTGCCATATAGGAGGGAGTGCAGCAAAGGTCTAGCAGACTGATTCCTGGGATGGCAGGACGGTCATATGAGGAGAGATTGGGTCAACTCGGCCTGTATTTACTAGAGTTTAGAAGAATAAGGGGATCTCATTGAAACAAAATTCTGAGAGCTAGACAGACTATGCAGGGAGGATGTTTCCCCAGGCTGGGGGGGTCCAGAACGAGAGGTCAGTCTCAGGATACAGGGTAGGACATTTAGGACTGAGATGAGGAGAAATTTCTTCAGAGGGTGGTGAACCTGTGGAATTCTCTACCACAGAAGGCTGTGGAGGCCAAGTCACTGAACATATTTAAGAAGGAGCTAGATAGATTTCTAGACACAAAAGGCACCAAGGGGTATGGGGAAAGAGCAGGAACATGGCATTGAGATAGAGGTGCAGCCATGATCATATTGAATGGCAGAGCAGGCTCAGAGGGTCAAATAGCCTAGCCCTGCTCCTATTTTCTATGTTTCTACTGGTTGTAAAGTGCTTTGGGACATCAAGGTCATAAAAAGTGCTATATAAATGGAAGTTATTTCTTTTTTTCTCCTAGGGATCCTGGTTCTATCTGAACCCCAGCAAGATATTCAAACTTTATATAGACTCTGGGCCACATATTCTAGTTAAGAGAACACAGAACATAAAGGAAGAACAAGATAGTCAAACCATAGCTTTCATGGGCAGGTATGCTAGATGAGGATTTGGTCATAAAACGTCAAGACGTTTGATCTTCCAGCTGTGGGGATGAGACTGGAGTCTAAGCACCCCAGACACCATGCACACAGCAAGGTCCCACAATAGCAAGCAAAATGATTTTTAAAAAAAGTTAACCAGATAGCTAGTGCAAGCATGAATGTGTAGGAAGTTAACTAAAGCTGCAGTTGGACATTAATGATCCATTGCTGCCTCGATTGAGACAAAACATCTGATCAATCTGGTTAGAATGGTTCCTTCAATGCTTAAGCATGGCAACAATACACTTCCCAGCTCTCAAAGTAGGTGGTTGAATTACATGTGCAGAAGTTGACTGTTTAATTGCAATAATGCTGTCTTCTATAAAATCAGCAGTGGAATCGTGGAAAGTCCAGAGACATGGAACAAAAGGCAGGTAAATGGGAGTTGAGGTAAAGATCGGCCATTGAATGGGAAAACAGCATACTCCTGTTCCTATATTATGTGGCAGCTAGTTTGCACACAGCAAGGTCCCACAATGGCAAGCAAAATGATCGGTTAATTTAAAAAAAATACTATTCATTGAAGGAGATATGTTGGCTTGAACACTAGAACTTCCTGCCCTTGAATAGTGCCATATAATCTTTAACATCCACCTGATACCTCATTTGAAAGATGCTACTTTAAAACATTTTTAAACATTTCTTTGCAATACCCATGATCTGAAAAAATATATTGCAACCTCAAATAGTAACACTGGTAAATTACAGCCAAACAAAAATAGAAATCACTTCATCTAGGTGCACTAACATATGCAAAGTAGTTACAAATGAACATTCACTTTCATGCCCCTGCCTTATTTTTGGTTCCAGATTTTTAACTATTTAGTTGATTTGCTCTGTTATGAGAATTTAGCAACTGGTTAGGATTAATCCCAGACATCTGAGCAGGCTTTCTCTAAACAATCTTGTTTCTGCTCCTACTTATGGTGGAGGCCAATGTTACTGAATGTACCATTAGTCTCAGATTTATTCTTTAGGCTGGAACGGTTTAAAACAAAAAACTTAAACAGAAATGAAACTGCTTCTTAACCTCAGCCTCTTATGACCAAGTTCCCCCAATGTTATGACGTTGAAGCCAAAGTTCTGACTTCCAACAAAAGTTCTTACCGCTGCATCCACATTGGCCGGTGAGTCTCCATTTGGATCTGCCAACATTGAAATCACACTAATAAGAATAGTCTCCACAGTGTGGATCGGCAGCCAACGCTCCTCAGGCTTTTCATATCCATATTTATCCTCACCAGGCTCGTGAAGGATAGAGATGCACACTTCACCATTCTTATCAACTGCAACAAAACAGACAGTTTCTTTACTCGAGTTACAAAATCTTATATTGCTTATTTCACCGTTGCCAACTAGATTCGCACATTCAGGGTCACAGCCATCCGATGGCCCATTAAACCTCAACAATGCACTTTCCCATGAAACAAACTTTAGGAGTAGCAACACTGTCTATTCAGGAAACAAGGCAGAAAATGTAACCCTTTGCAGCCAAGTCAGATTAGTGCTCAAAGGCTTTGCAGCAGTTGCAGACCACCACCATACCCAATCCCCCAAATCTTGGGTCAGGAGATACTGCTATACTGGCTAAATGTATTTACATATAGAAAGCTATTCCTTATTTGACCAAATTTGTTCTATTACTTAGTTGACTGCAAATTCTACTGTCTATATGCAACTAGTGTTCCTTTTAATAATTGTAGAAATTAAAAGTTTATGGAAAAAAGTTGTGATGAACATTTCAGACACAAGTTAGAGCAAAAATAGCTGTTATTCCCACACCAGTTAAGGGTGTGGAATCTCAGTGAAGTTAATTCTCCTAGAAGACAATGAATCAATATCAGAATGGCAACTTTCCTTAGGACAACCCCATCTCACTAAGCCGATTTGAAAAGCTCAGGTTTGTACAACCCAAATTTTTATTGTAAGCTAGAACCTGAGGCTTGAAAAGGGACATCTTCAATGTATTCTTAAAAGGAAGGCTTTGATAAGAGTGCTGCACATGCTAATTAAACAGTTAGGGACAAATATTCAGGAGTAGTCATCACCCTTATCTGGGCACAAAAAGGTATCAATACAGAAGCATGGCAAGCTAAAACTTACAATCCCACTCACTTGGGGATCACTGAAAAAAGGATCAAATGTGCCTAGTGTTAAACACTGACAGCAGTGTCCTAAACCTAGGAGCGGAACAGATCTTCCTGAGCATCTCCAGGAAGAACTGCTCTAAAGATCAATTAAATAGCCAGTTACAGCATCTTGCCCCTTTTACTTCTGCAAAAACCAAGAATCAACAGCAGGGGGTAGGGGGCAGGGAAAAACACAGGCATACAGAACCAGAAGACCTATGAGACAAGCACTGGTCTCTGCTCCATAAATGGCAGAAACTCCATTGCCACATGTGAATGGCAGTATTTGACATTAGCTAATTGGATTATTGTGTCAGTGCCCTGAGAAGCTAATCCCCGTGTCTCTTGTCCTGGTACTCACTCAACATAGCTGCAAAAAGGTCAGATGACATTCAACAAGGCCCATGTGGCAGCATGCAGTCATCTAAAAAAGTCTTCAGCTCCACTACATTCCAGACCCAGGTTCAAGATGCAGAACAGCCAAATGCAACAGTTGTGCAAACCAATACCACCACCTTTTTCCCTTTACAGCGTATCTTTACATGGGTGCCACTGGAAACAGTCTCAATAGGCCTTAATTGACCAGAGAGTGGAGAAGCATTTCTGTCCAGACAAAACATTTGTTACACTAGCCCTTCCATAACCCTTCTGAATGGCTATGCAGACATCACATTCTAATACTGGAAAACAGCGTTGAGTTGGTTATTGTAAAGAACCAAAAAAATCGGACAGATTTTGAATTGGAAAAATCAGCATCAGCCATAGGCAAGTGCAATTGGGACAAAACTGACCATGGTAGGTCAAAAGATGGATTGGTGAATCTGGCACCAGAAAGTATTTTTAAACATAGAAGTTCAAACAAAACAGCAAACACAAAGCCTCAGTTATCCTGGGTGAACTTCTCTACTACCTGCACAGGCAAGGCAACTTGCTTTGGACAATTTCTGGTGGGAATCAGAAAAGTAGGAGTACAGGCCTACTTGAATTTTCCACCCAGTCAACATTCTAGGGCCCAGAAGAGGGGAAAAAAAAACACAGGTTGGTGCTCAGCGTGGGGACACTATCCGAACACTGTACTGGCAGGGAACTCTACATTCAGCATGGACTCGCTCTGTCAGTTGTTCTTGCTTCTATTTCTACCTGCCTCACCCCTGACCACCTCAACTATTTACACATTGAAACTGGAGACATTGACCAGACACACTCACTACCTCCTATTGTCTCATGCCAATATCTCTTCAACCCTTTAACCATCTCTCGTTTTCCATTTAAACACTTTACAGGTCACCAGAACATAAATAGGATCAGGAGTGGGCCAGAAGGCCCCTTGAGCCTGCTCCGCCATTCAATAAGATCATGGCTGATCAACTTTCTTGCCCGATCCCCATATCCCTTGATTCCCCTAAAGTCCAAAAATCCATCCATCTGAGCCTTGAATACATTCAAGGACTTAGCATCTACAGCCCTCTAGAATTCCAAAGATTCACAACCCTGAGTGAAGAAACTCCATCTCAGTCTTGAATGGCCGACCCCATATCCTGTGACTATGCCCCCTAGTTCTAGACTCTCCAGCCAGGGGAAACAACCTCTCTGCATCTACCCTGTCAAGCCTTCTCAATCTTATATTTCAATGAGGTCCCACCTCATTCTTCTAAACTCGAGTATAGGCCCATTCTACTCAACCTCTCATAGGACAATCCTCTCATCCCAGGAATTAATCTAGTGAACCTTTGTTGCACCGCCTCTAAAAAGGCAAATATATCCTTCCTTAGATAAGACCACCAAAACTATATGCAGTACTCCAGGTGAGGTCTCACTAAAGCCCTGTACAATTGTAATACGACTTCCTTACTCTTGTACTCCAATCCCATTGCAATAAAGGCCAACATGCCATTTGCTTTCCTAATTGCCTGCTGTACCTGCATATTAACTTTGTTTCTTGTACATAGACACCCAAGTCTCTCTGAACACCAACATTTAATAGTTTCTCACCATTTAAAAAAAAAAATTTCTATATCATTCTACTTCCTCTTATACATTTCACCAGTTTTCTCCACAAATGTTGACTGACCAAGTGTTTCCAGCATTTTCTTCCTTTCTACTAGGCAAAAGTGTACAGCCCTACTCCTTGGCAACAACGGAAATTAAGTGTGCTTCCAGATGGCCAAGTGGAAAGCTAGCATCTGTGATCAATGGCAGCGCAATGTCCAGCTTCTACTCCTAAGCTACTAAATATTATTCAGGATGCAACAAGTTCTTATTAGCCTTCAACATTTTAAGGATTATTCTGCATTTCTCGAGAACCCCGTAAGACAAAAAACTAAGTTGCACTTCAGCTTGCTTTTAAGAAATGCACTCGACTGCACTGGTATTCTGGTCAGGTGACTTCTCCCACCAGAAAACTAGTACATGCACTATGACCCAATTTGGCACTCAGCTTGTCATCACAGAACTTTTAAGCAGTGGCATTAGCCCCACTTCTACCATTTGATTTAATCAGTCCTCAAATGTACATGTTTTCCTACTCAAATTACAATTAACCCTCAGTTTTTATTTTATAGTTTTATATATTTGAAATAAAGGATGAATCTTTGTGCTAATGTGTTATGGTAATTAATATTTTCTTTTCTTCCTCTTTCCTCCCCTCCCCACTTTTTTTTTTAATATAGGAGTTAGGTGACAGTGTTAGCAGAGAGTCCCACCAGCACTGACATCAAGACCAGATGGCCCAGAGGTTGGGACTGCAGCTGCACCTAGGCTTGTATTGGATATGTCTGCCTAGGCTCCATATCTTTGTGGTTGCTGGAATGCAGGGCAGGTATAAGAAACATGGATAATGGCACCTCATTATTCCCAGAGTATAAACCAGTTTGGACAGTCATAAGCACCAAATCTCCAATCAGGGCTCAGCTGAAGAACATGAAGTTAAACCAGTGTGGTCATAGAGCTGCGTTCCTTGCTAGATCAAGTGTTCCATAACTCTAATACAAAGAATGAAGCACAATGTAGTCTAATGAGACCAAAACCAGTGCATGGAATTGAACATGTAAAACTGGTCACTAAAATATCTTCTGCCCATTGCTTAAAGTACAAAAGGTGTTTCATTGTAAGTGAGTTAATAGCTATTTGCACAATTAGTACTCATTTTTAATACAGCCAGTGGTATAAAAATAAGGTAACTTATGTTGAAGAGGAGTAAGGGATAAGTGATGTCTGCATACGAATGGATTGTGGGTTTCACTATCTGTGCTTGTTATTTTTGTTGGTTTCCAAGAATTTTACGTGCCGGGATGGAGCATTTTTCCTCCTTTATATAACAGCGTGCATTGCAGGGTATAAAACAGCATATCCTCCAACTCACCATGTGCCACCTCACCAGACAAAATACTAAAGTTACTGGAGCTTTACATCTTGCATTTTGGCAAACTGCAAGTTTGTACTATCCCTCTGCCTCTTCTCTCCCCTGCTCAACTCCCACCAAACCCCCACTCTATGGCCAAGCTTTGCTGGCATTTTAGACTTTGTTCTTACCATTTGGATGCCAGATTTCAGTGATGAATTTCATCTTTGGTGGCCTCAGGGGATAGTCTTTGGGGAAGGTGAGATGGGCTTTGAACACACCGCCTTCGCTGTGAATAAAGATACAACAGTTAGTTTTTCTGTAAAATAAATGTATCAAGCTAGACAAGTATTAGATTAAATCAGTGGTGGCGAGGTAAAACTGGTCAAACTCCACCAGTTGATAAATTTTAACAAATGTCCACATGCTATTGTCTGAACAAGTACAAACCCAAACCAAGAGTTGGGTTTTGTACTCATGCAGACTAACTTGAGCAATGGAAGAGGAATTTCACCTCCACACTACAGAAAGACCTCATTACTGACTTGTGTAGTCAAACCACGTAACTTTGCTAGCCCCCCTCCCCCCCCACACCCAAGAGGTTTGCACCTCTGATTTTGTGCCTGCAAAGAAACTGCTGTGTCTGAAACTATGGCCTGGGGGACAAGATGTTGACAGCCATATGGCTGTATCGCACTGGGCAGTCCTGCTAACCACTTGTAAGGAGTTGGAGTGTTGCACACAGTTCTGCTCCATTTAGGAGGAGATGGAAGAAACAGAGAAAGATCAAGAAAGTGCAAGCAGCAGAATCATGAGGAAAACATGGAGACATTGATAGCTAGACTGATTAGAATAGTGTAGTTTTAGGTGTCTTTGTTTAGAAAGGATGATATGCCCATGGAAAGTGTATGGAAGCAATTTAGATAACAAGGACAAATGGCTTTAGTTATGTGGTGAGACTAATGAAAAATGGAGCCTTCTCCTAGTGAAGCATCACAGGATCTAATTCAAAATTAGCAGTTTTGATAAGATAAAAATAAGGAAAAACAATTTCCACCAGTCAGCCAGCAACTAGAGGGCATTAATTTGGGTGCCAGCTGTGGCTCAGTGATAGCACTCTTACCTCAGTCAGAAGGTTGTGGATTCAACTCTAATTACTTGTGACGTGGAGATGCCGGTGATGGACTGGGGTTGACAAATGTAAAGAACCTTACAACACCAGGTTATAGTCCAACAATTTTATTTGAAAATCACAAGCTTTCGGAGGCTTTCTCCTTAGTCAGGGGAATGTGGGAATCCTTCAACGTTTCGCATTTATATTCAGAGAACAATACCTGGTGATTATAGATAATCTTTCCAACTGCCCGTTGTCAAGGCAAAGTGTTCAGACAGAGAGGACCACCGAATATACAAACGGCCAGAACACAAAACAGAGGGAGAGGGAGAAACATCCGAAAGGAAGAGAAAGACAGAGAATGACCCGTTGGGGTTACGTGTAGCGTGACATGAACCCAAGATCCTGGTTGAGGCCGTCCTCATGGGTGCGGAACTTGGCTATCAATTTCTGCTCGACGATTTCGCATTGTCGTGTGTCTCGAAGGCCGCCTTGGAGAACGCTTACCCGAAGATCGGTGGCTGAATGTCCTTGACTGCTGAAGTGTTCCCCGACTGGGAGGGAACCCTCCTGTCTGGCGATTGTTGCGCGGTGTCAGTTCATCCGTTGTCGCAGCATCTGCATGCTCCGGGGCATCCTTTCCTGCAACGCATGAGGTAGACAACGTTGGCCGAGTCACAGGAGTATGAACTATGTACCTGGTGGGTGGTGTCCTCTCGTGTGATGGTGGTATCTGTCGATGATCTGGCACGTCTTGCAGAGGTTGCCGTGGCAGGGTTGTGTGGTGTCGTGGACGCTGTTCTCCTGAAAGCTGGGTAATTTGCTGCGAACGATGGTCTGTTTGAGGTTAGGTGGCTGTTTGAAGGAGAGTAGTGGAGGCGTGGGGATGGCCTTAGCGAGGTGTTCGTCGTCATTGATGACATGTTGAAGGCTGCGGAGAACATGGCGTAGTTTCTCCGCTCCGGGGAAGTACTGGACGACGAAGGGTACTCTGTTGGTTGCGTCCCGTGTTAGTCTTCTGAGGAGGTCTATGCGATTTTTCGCTGTGGCCAGTCGGAACTGTCGATCGACGAGTCGAACGTCATATCCCATTCTTACGAGGGCATCTTTCAGCGTCTGTAGGTGTCCATCGCGTTCCTCCTCGTCTGAGCAGATCCTGTGTATTCGTAGGGCCTGTCCATAGGGGATGGCCTCTGACGTGGTTAGGGTGGAAGCTGGAAAAGTGAAGCATCGTGAGGTTGTCCGTGGGCTTGCGGTAGAGTGAGGTGCTGAGGTGCCCGTCTTTGATGGAGATTCGTGTGTCCAAGAAAGAAACCGATTCTGAGGAGTAGTCCATGGTGAGCTTGATGGTGGGATGGAACTTGATGTTATCGTGTAGTCTCTTCAGGTGATTCTTCGCCATGGGTCCATAGAAAGAAAATGTCGTCTATGTATGTGGTGTATAGCGTTGGTTGGAGGTCCTGTGCAGTGAAGAAGTCGTGCTCGAACTTGTGCATGAAAATGTTGGCGTATTGGGGTGCGAATTTGGTCCCCATGGCTGTTCCGTGTGTTTGGATAAAGAACTGGTTATCGAAGGTGAAGACATTGTGATCCAGGATGAAGCGGATGAGTTGTAGGATGGCGTCTGGAGATTGGCTGTTGTTGGTGTTGAGTACTGAGGCTGTTGCAGCGATGCAGTCATCGTGGGGGATACGGGTGTGGAGATGTCCATCGTGCTAAGGCCATCCCCACGCCTCCACTACTCGCCTTTAAACAGCCACCCAACCTCAACACACCATCGTTCGCAGCAAATTACCCAGCTTTCAGGAGAACAGCGTCCACGACACCACACAACCCTGCCACGGCAACCTCTGCAAGACATGCCAGATCGACACAGATACCACCATCACACGAGAGGACACCACCCACCAGGTACATGGTTCATACTCCTGTGACTCGGCCAACGTTGTCTACCTCATACGTTGCAGACGCTGCGAAAACGGATGAACGGACACCGCACAACAATCGCCAGACAGGAGGGTTCCCTCCCAGTCGGGGAACACTTCAGCAGTCAAGGACATTCAGCCACCGATCTTCGGGTAAGCGTTCTCCAAGGCGGCCTTCGAGACACATGACAACGCGAAATAGTCGAGCAGAAATTGATAGCCAAGTTCCGCACCCATGAGGACGGCCCACCAGTGAATAAAAGCTCTCTGTTTTTAATACAACGGGTCATTCTCTGTCTTTCTCTTCCTTTTGGATGTTTCTCCCTCTCCCTGTTTTGTGTTCTGGCCGTTTGTATATTCGGTGGTCCTGTAGGTAACACCTCTGTCTGAGCACTTTGATTGCCTTGACAACGGGCAGTTGGAAAGATTATCTGTAATCACCAGGTATTGTTCTCTGAATATAAATGCGAAACGTTCAAGGATTCCCACATTCACCTGACGAAGGAGAAAGCCTCCGAAAGCTTGTGATTTTCAAATAAAATTGTTGGACTATAACTTGGTGTTATAAGATTAATTACTTGTGCACATAATCCAGGCTGACACTTCAGCAGCATTGTTGGAGGTGCCGTCTTTCAGATGAGATGTTAAAACTGAGAAATGTCTGCCCTCAGGTGGACGTAAATGATCCCACAGCACTATTCAAAGAGCTGGGGAGTACCCCCCCCCCACCCCAATCACTGGTGTTCTAGCCAATATTTATCCCTCAACCAATATCACTTAGATTATCTGGACATCACACTGCTGTTTGTGGGACCTTGTTGTGCATAAGTTGGCTGCCACATTTCCTACACGACAGCAGTGGCCACACTTCAAAAGTACTTAATTGGCTGCAAAGCATTTTGGATGTCCTGAGGTCGTGAAAGGTGCTATATAAATGCAAGTCCAGGAAAAAAAAAGTTTGGAAAAAACTAAACCTGCAGTTGGCTGTTTGCCCCATCAGAAACAAAAAGTTGATGATTATTTGGGGGAAAAAAATGATAACTAAAATTAAGACAGGCATGGGAAAGGGCCAGAGATGGGACTAGGTGGATAGCTTAGAGAGTTGGTGCAGGCACAGTTTTGCCGAATGGCCTCCCTTTAACATTGCAAGACACTAGAAGATGGAGGGGACACTAAGTCAAGGTGTAGTGGGAGGTAGAGGGCAGACACTAAATTGTCACACCTAAGGCAGGGTCTTTCAAAGCTACAGTCGTCACAGGCAGTAAAAATTTCCAGTCATTGAGGTGCCTCAATTTTAGTAAATTGCCTGTTCCTCCTCTTTCCCTCACCACCAAAACACCAATTTAGAAGTTTAAGAGGTCTGACAATTGAACGTACTAGTGTAGTTTGATGGTCTTCTAAAAAAAAGTACTTAACATGTAACACCCTGGAATGCTGAATCATGCAATCAAAATTTTGCAACAAGCAATTTACCATTTTCAAACACATGGTTATGGAGATGCTGAGTGGAAGCAAAACAAATCACACCTCCCCCCACAGCTAGTAGGCACTTCCCAGTAGTATGCTGAGATTTGAGAATAGGCTGCAGGATCACCTCAACCAGACCCAGCATGTGGTAAAGGAAGAAAACTATGAACAACCACATCACAGTGCAAGTCAATTAGGAACCTCATTTGATGTACAAAACAAGTAAAAACCACAAAAAGGTTTGTCCCACATGTCAAAAGCAGGACATTTTACTAAATTAAAAAAGGCACTATATAAATGCAGGTTGAAGTGTTAAGTTACAACTGGGTAAAAAGAGAAAAATGAAAAGGTCCCAGTGTTACACTAAAATATTTCAAAGTTCTTTTGGATATTTAAATTTTCATTACAAAAACAAATTTTACAGTGCACATATGGATTGCCTGCAATGTACCTCCAATGTCACATTGGATGCCTTACAACACATCTGGAACAAACTGGCTTACAACTGGCTCCACATAGTAAACTACACTTTAAAAAAGTTATCACATTTTAAAATGAACACATTGTAAGGCAGTTGTTAATGGATCATAGAAAACATCACTAATTACAACTTGGTTATTAGTGAAAAATTCACACCTCCAAGTCCACACTTGATAAATTCCTACCAACATTAGGTAGGAGGCAAGCAACCTGCCAAACACTACATGGCATTGACCTTTTGGTGCAATTACCCAATTACAAGGCAGCAAAGGCCTAGGACTAGGCTACCTGCTGGCTCTCAAATTGGGAAATGGGTAGTTTGCAACACTTCTATAAAATCAGATTACAATTTAATTCAATCAATGGCCTATTAAATGTTGGGAACCAGCATTTATGCCATCATGGCAAGATACTGCATAGTTGCTAAATGCTACCTACAAGGTAGGTAATATGAATAGATGAGCAAGTAACTCATTGTATTCCTTTCTGGTTCCACTTTTAAAAAAGGTGGAAATATATAGATGAACAAAATAGTTTTAACCATCCCAATTTACAAGTCTTCAGTTTGTGTTGAGATACTAAATACTTTAGTCACCAGCACATTGAATCTGCAGGTACCACTGACATTCAAACAGAACTGATTTTGCTCAAATTTGACATGCAACAAATGGCATAATGCCACCACAGAATTACACTACGATCATCTGCTTGCATCACAGGGGGCCATACTGAAATCAAGAAATGCTCCATTGCACTATAATGAGACTATGCTCAGTTAAGGATATTTGCATCAAAAAGCAGGACAGACCAGCAACTTGTGCCTAACCTAAGTTCTTCTGGACACAAGAACTAGAAGTTTGAACTTCTCCAATCAGTCCTGCCACATAACTGAAACAGCCCTAATCAAAGGTCATAATTTACATCCTGTGACTGACGCACTATCCCTAATCCTTCTCTACCTCTCCAGCCTTTGACATGGCGGCCACACCTTTCTCATCCAACACCTCATCTGTTGTCCTGCTGAGCAGGAATGCCCTTGCCTGGTTCCACTTACCTATCCAGTCCTCCGAGTCCCCTAAGGATTGGCCCACTATTGCTCATCCAAATGCTGCCCCATAGTGACATCTGAAGACACGATTCACATGTATGCAGACAACATCCCAGTCCACCTCACCAGCACTTTCTCAATGCCTGTTTTTAAAAAAAATATATTCATTCATGGGATGTGGGTGTCGCTGGCAAGGCCAACATTTGTTGCCCATCCCTAATTGCCCTTGAGAAGGTGGTAGTGAGCTGCCTTCTTGAACCTCTGCAGCCCGTGTGGCAAAGGTTCTCCCACAATGCTGTTAGGAAGGGAGTTCCAGGATTTTGACTCAGCAATGAAGGAATGGCGATATATTTCCAAGTCAGGATGGTGTACGACTTGAGGGTAACGTGCAGGTGTTGTTCCTCTAGGTGGTAGAGGTCACTGGTTTGGGCAGTGCTGTCGAAGAAATCTTGGCTAGTTGCTGCAGTGCATCCTGTAGATGGTACACACTGCAGCCAGTGTGCCGGTGGTGAAGGGAGTGAATGTTTAGGGTAGTGGATGGGGTACCAATCAAGTGGGCTGCTTTGTCCTAGATGGTGTTGAGCTTCTGAGTGTTGTTGGAGCTGTACTCATCCAGGCAAGTGGAGAGTATTCGATCACACTCCTGACTTGTGCCTTGTAGATGGTGGAAAGGCTTTGGGGAGTCAGGAAGTGAGTCACTTGCTGCAGAATACCCAGCCTCTGACTTGCTCTTGTGGCCACAGTATTTATGTGGCTGGTCCAGTTAAGTTTCTGGTTAATGGTGACTCCCAGGATGTTGGTGGGGGGGATTTGGCAATGGTAATGCCGTTGAATGTCATGGGGAGGTGGTTTGACTCTTGGAGATGGTCATTGCCTGGCACGAATGTTACTTCTCACTTATCAGCCCAAGCCTAGTTGTCCAGGTCTTGCTGCATGCAGGCACAGACTGCTTCATTATTTGAGGGGGTGCGAATGGAACTGAACACTGCAGTCATCAGCAAACATCCCCATTTCTGACTTTATGATGGAGGGAAGGTCATTGATGAAGCAGCTGAAGATGGTTGGGCCTAGGACACTGCCATGAGGAACTCCTGCAGCAATGTCCTGGGGCTGAGATGATTGGCCACCAACAACCACTACCACCTTCCTTTGAGCTAGGCATGACCCCAGCAACTGGAGAGTTTTCACCCTGATTCCCATTGACTTCAATTTTACTAGGGCTCCTTGGTGCCACACTCGGTCAAATGCTGCCTTGATGTCAAGGGCAGTCACTCTCGCCTCACCTCTAGAATTCAGCTCTTTCGTCCATGTTTGGACCAAGGCTGTAATGAGGTATGGAGCAGAGTGGTCCTGGCAGAACCCAAACTGAGCATTGGTGAGCAGGTTATTGGTGAGTAAGTGCCGCTTGATAGCACTGTTGATGACACCTTCCGTCACTTTGCTGATTGAGAGTCGACTGATGGGGCGGTAATTGGCCAGATTGGATTTGTCCTGCTTTTTGTGGACAGGACATACCTGGGCAATTTTCCACATTGTCGGGTAGATGCCAGAGTTGTAGCTGTACTGGAACAGCTTGGCTAGAGGCGCAGCTAGTTCTGGAGCACAAGTCTTCAGCACTACAGCCGGGATGTTGTCAGGGCCCATAGCCTTTGCTGTATCCAGTGCACTCAGCAGTTTCTTGATATCATGTGGAGTGAATCAAATTGGCTGAAGACTGGCTTCTGTGATGGTGGTGATAGCAGGAGGAGGCCAAGATGGATCATCCACTCAGCACTTTTGGCTGAAGATGGTGGTCAGATTACTCGTCAGCCATCCTGTCCTGGATAAGC
Organism: Heptranchias perlo; assembly: GCF_035084215.1. NCBI lineage: Eukaryota > Metazoa > Chordata > Chondrichthyes > Hexanchiformes > Hexanchidae > Heptranchias > Heptranchias perlo. The sequence goes on from NC_090352.1 coordinate 4,412,690, forward strand.
CGCAATTTTCTCCAATTAAACATTGGGAAGACCGAATTGTCTTCAGCTCTCCACATACTTTGTTCCCTACCCACCAATTCCATCCCTCTCCCTGGACACACAGACTGAACTATATGGCTCCTCAACCTCAGCATCCATTTAACCCAGAGCTGAGCTTCCGACCAAGATATCCTCCATCACAAAAAACATCTACTTACACCAATGTAACACTGCTGTCTCTGCTCATGCCTCAGCCCTCCTGCTGCTAAAACACTTATCTATGCTTTTGTTACCTCCAGACAAGACTATTCCAATGCTCCTGGCCCACTTCTCAGCTTCCACCATCCATAAACTTGAACACATCCATAACTGTGCTGCCTATAGCCTAACCCTCCCATCACCCCTTGCTCACTGACCTATAATTGGCTCCTGGTCCACCAACAGCTTGATTTTAAATTCTCATCGTTTTGTTCAAATCTGTCCATGGCCTTGCCCCTCCCCATCTCTAACCTCCTCCAGCCCTACACCCTCCATGAATTGTGTTTCTCATTCTGGCCTTGTGTATCCTCCAATTCCTTCATCCCACTATTGGCAGCAATGCTTCCAGCCATCTTGAGCCCCAAGCTTTGGAATTCCCTCCTTAAACATCTCCTCCTACAAGACTCTCCCTGACTAAGTTTTTAAGCCATCTGTACTAATACCTCCTTTGGCTTAATCACCCTTTGTGAAGCACCTTGAGGTTTTCCCACATTAAAAAGGTGCTATATAAAGTCAAGTTGCTGTTGTAGTAGTTAGTTTGACCAGAACTTGTGACAAAGCAAAGCTGTAAACCCCTTCAGTGAAATTCTTGGTCCTAGGTCTCTAGATGTAGCTACAAATTATAGCAATGCAGTATCCTTCATTACACACCCTAGCAATTAGATGCTCCTTTTCCCATATGCTCATTTACTTCCAACTTTTAAAGCCCAGGATACAGAAAAGGATGGTGGACAAGATATACCACCTTCAGGATAAGTTACTTGAGTTTGGCAGTACAGAAACAAACAAATGGCAACTTAAAACATAGGGAATGTATGAATCAAGAAAAACGATCTGCTAAGGATACATGAAAGTTAAGGACAAGCAGTCAGCACAAATAATGAGCAAATTAAATAGTTTTCCAAAAATCATTTTGGCTGCAAACTTAGTTTCTCCACTATGCTGAAAGCTTAATGCTGGAAATTAATTTTGCAACAGACAAAAAGGTCAAGTCCTCTACAACATTTTCTCTGCTTCAAATGTATAACATTTTCTGGTAGAGACAGTGCCTGCAAGGATCTTAGCAAAGTACTAAACACTGAAGCAGCAGTCTATTGCTCCCAGCACACATCAAGGATGCCTTGCTTCTAACTGATGGGCAAACATTTGAGCTGGAGATTAATTTTTTTTTTAAAAAAAGCTAATTGAATGCTAAGTCTTGAACAGCAGGCTCTGGCTCACTTGCAGCAGCTCCATGCCACTGCTACAGCCCCTCCTCTCCCCCTGCCCCCCATTTCCCTATCCAAAAAAAGTTTGAGACAACATGCATCCTCTCTTCCCTCTCCCATCACAACAGTGTGACCACCAGCTCACCATGAGCTCCACAGGAGATTTACTAATAATTGTGAAACTCAATAGCATCTCCTGGAACAAACAATTCCCACAGCTTTTCCTGAAATCTCAGTATTGTATTCAAGCAATACCATCCTTCCTTTGATTTAAAGTGTCCAGAATTTGTATTCAGTACTTCAGGAGGGGTCTACCAACTTGTTAAACAACTACTTCTGCACTATATCTTTGCTAATGAACTCAGGACACCATTTTCCTTTTAACTGCAGCTAGGCATTGTTACGGCAGTTTAGATTTATCCACCATTAAATCAAGGCTCCCCATTTTCCACAATTGCGGAATTTACCCAGCTACAGAATTGGCCCTCACCAATATTCCCATTTTGAAGTTAAGGGTGTAAAAAAATGGGGTGGACAATACGTGATACCAAATCAGGCAATTCAGCATTAACTAAACAAAGCTGCAGGAAAACCACAGTAATGTGTTCTGTAGACAAAGGGCCCTGTTCCTCCAAGCACAACTCCCTTGTGGTTTGGAGGGGTCTGTCCTATTTTTTTTTGAAAAAAGTTTTTGGTGATTTAGTAGTTAGATGTGGTAAATGGTTTAAAACTATTTCCTAAAGTATGTTTTTCCCTGTTTAAAAGAGAAGCTAGGGCCAATTTTATGAGCAGAGCTTTGCACTAAATGAGTGCTGATCAGAGAATGTCAATGAAGTCCCAGTTTCTGAAAAATCAAGAGCACCATGAATCAGATGAACCAACCCCATTTTCCGATCCGTTCTGTTAATTTTGCCTCAGTATTTACCAGGGAGATGTTGGTGGTAGGAAAGATAATGGAATCTTTACTCAAAGATGTAATAGAAAAACACCTAGAAACCAAAAATACAAGTCAGCACAGATTTCAAAAGGGAAGGTCATGCATGACTAACTAAGTTCATTGAATTCTTTGACGAACTAACAAAACAGCAGACAAGGGTAATGCAGTAGATACAGTATATTTGGATTTTGAAAGTGTTCAATAAGTGACTAAAGTGGAGTCAGGGGACAAATAGAAGAATGGATAACAAGCTGGGTACAAAGCAGAAAACAGAGTCAAGGTTAAGAGTAGCTACTCAGACTGGCTAAAGGGGAGAAGTAGTGTTCCACAGGGATCGGTGCTGGGACCATTGTTGTTCACAATTTACACTCTAATCAGAAGTATAATTTCAAAATTTGCAGATGGCACCAAATTTTTTTGGGGGGTACAGTTAATACTAAAGACAAATGCAACAAAATACAAGAAATTAACTTGCAGAATGGGTGTGTAATTGGCAAATTAGTTTCAATATAAGTAAGTGACAGTGCATTTTGCAGGAAGAATAAGGAAGACACATACTGCTTGGATAATAAGAGTCTAAATGGGATAGAGGAGTAAAAGGACCTAGGGGGTACAGACACAAATTGCTAAAAAAGGAGTGACAGGTTAATAAGGCCATTAAAAAAAGCAAACCAAGCACTGGGCTTCATTTCTAGAGGGACAGAATTGAAAAGCAGAGAAGTTATGTTAAATTTGTATAGAATCTTGGTTAGGCCACACGTGGAGTACTGTGAACAGTTCTGGTCTCCATATTATTAAAAAAAATGGTCACTGGAATTTGCAAAAAATATTCACAAGGATGATACTAGAACCAAAAATATACTCATCAGAAAAAGCTGAACAGGCTGAGGCTCTTTTTGCTAGAAAAGAGAAGGCTGAGGGGTGACTTGATAGATGTCTAAGATTATGAAAGGGTTTAATAGGGTAGACAGAAAATGTTTCCACGAGAGAGTCCAAAACTAAATGACAATCACTAATAAATCCAATAGGGAATTCAGGAGAAACTTCTTTACCCAAAGAATGGTAAGAATGTGGAATGTGCTATCACAAGGAGTGGCTGAGGCAAATAGCAGATACATTTAAGGGGCAGCTAGATAAGTACATGAGGAAGAAAGTAATAGAAGGATATGCTGATAGGGTTAGATGCAGAGGGGCAGGAGGAGGCTTGTGTGGAGTATAAACATCAGGATGGACCAGTTGGGCCAAATGACCTGTTTCTGTGCTGTACACTATGTAACACAAGGCTCAAAGCAAGCGTGAAGTCTTGAAAGAACAGCCAGTGTGTTTTTTTTTATCTCCCCCTTCCTTTATGATTCTGCAAGGGCATGTGTATTAGTTACTGGTTGGTTGCTGCTTAAGGGTACATCTAGACTGCAAGCTCAATGTCTGAAGTAATTTCTGGGCCCAACTAAAGAGAAACTCTAGCAAAAGGCAATTTCACCAATTAGGTGTGTCACTCAGTGTAAATCCTGTGCAGTTTTAAACCTGGTTTGTGAAGTACTCCAAATTTGATTGACTCCCTGGACACTTAAACCCATTTAAATGTAAACAGCACAGATTCTCCCTTTCCACCCAATGTTTAGATTTCTAACTTCTGGGCATCAGCTCTGCACATATCCAACCTTGTACAGAGAATAGTAAATGTAAAGAAATGTAAAGAAGCAGCCACAAACCAGACTGCAGTATAAATACACCCTAATGTAGCGAATTAACAAGTATGCTCAGTAATGTGCTACAGAAATGGGATAGACTGGTCACAAAATCTTATACACTAATGCAGAATTTGGTTGGGTTTAATCATAGAAATTGGCCTCAAGGTGCTGCAGAATTCATGGGGCCCCAATTATAATCCTTAGATTCTCCAAAGTCTCCAAGAGTTGCTTCAGTCGAGACTTGGGGCTGGGAGCAAATAGTAGATTTCCCCCTCCATTGTTGGTGAAACTGCCCAGTGATATAAAATGGAGGTGGCTTTCTTAGTGAGTATGTTTCTAGCCCAGCAAGGAAGGAATCAGCACTGGACCTAGTTCTAGGGAATGAAGTAGGGCAAGTGGAGTGTGTTTCAGTGGCAGAACATCTGGGTAATAGTGATAATATAGGCTTAAAGTAGCTACAGAAAGGGACAAAGAAAAATCAGTGAAAATATCCAACTGGACGACAGCCAATTTTAGTGATTTGAGAAGGAATCTAGCACAGGTGGACTGGAAACAAAGATTGGCCAAGAAAATAGTAAAATGAGCAATGGGAGGCCTTCAAGGCAGAGATAGTTTGGGTATAAACCAAGCATATTCCCATAAAGGAGGAGAGACAGGACATCCAAAGCTACGGCTCCCTGGATGACAAAAGGAAATAGAAATTAACAGAAAAGGGAGGTTTAATGACAAATGTCAGGTACAAAATTCAGTAGAAAACCAGGCAGAACACAGCATGCAGGGAGAAATTGAAAAACGTTAAGGGTTAAGAGTGTATGAGAAAAGATTAGCAGGTAACAAAAGGGAACTCCAAAATTTTTTATAAACAAAGTAAAAGGACTGGCAGGGTCCAATAGGAACAAAAAAGGAAATCTTGAGGCCGAGGGCCTGACTGAGCTACTGAATGCATACTTTGCATCTGACTTCACAGGAGAATGGTGAAGTTAATGTCACAGTAGAGGAATGGGGAATAGAGATATTGGATAAGATAAACAGATAGAAAGGAGGTGCTATGGTTGGTATCACTCAGTTAACAAGTCACCTGGTCCAGACAGGATGCATCCTAGGTTGCTCAAGAAAGCAACAGCAGAGGTAGCTGAAGCTTTGACCACAATCTTTCTTTCAATCCTTCTCCCAAGAGTGGTGCCAGAGGACTGCAAATGTTACATTCCATTCAAAAGGTAGAGGGATAAACCTGGTAATGGCAGGCCAATCAGTCTAACCTCAGTGGTGGGAAAACTACTAGAGACCAGTGTCAAGGACAAAATTAATTCTCACCTTGAGAAGCATGGGTTAATAAGGGACAGCCAGCACATATTTGTTAAAGGCAAATGGTGGTTTGACTAACCTGATTGAGTTCTTTGATGAAGGTAATGCAGTAGATGTTGTATGTATGGACTTTCAAAATGATAAGTACCACATAACAGACTTATTCAGAAAACAAAGTGTTCAGTTCCATTCGCAACCCCTCTGATAATGAAGCAGTCCGAGCCCACATGCAGCAAGACCTGGACAACATCCAATCTTGTGCTCAAATGGCAAGTAACATTCGTGCCAGACAATGACCATCTCCAACGAGAGTCTAACCACCTCCCTTTGACATTCAACAGTAACCATCGCCGAATCCCCCATCAACAACATCCTGGGGGTCACCATTGACCAGAAACTTAACTGGACCAGCCATATAAATACTGTGGCTACAAGAGCAGGTCAGAGGCTGGGTATTCTGTGGCGAGTGACTCACCTCCTGACTCCCCAAAGCCTTTTCACTAACTACAAGGCACAAGTCAGGAGTGTGATGGAATACTCTCCACATGCCTGGATGAGAGCAGCTCCAACCACACTCAAGGAGCTTGACACCATCCAGGACAAAGCAGCTTGCTTGATTGGCATCCATCCACCACCCTAAAACATTCACTCCCTTCACCACCAGTGCACAGTGGCTGCAGTGTGTACCATCCACAGGATGCACTGCAGCAACTCGCCAAGGCTTCTTTGACAGCACCTCCCAAACCCACAACCTCTACCACCTAGAAGAACAAGGGCAGCAGGTACATGGGAACAACACCACCTGCACATTCCCCTCCAAGTCACACACCATCCCGACTTGGAAATATATCGCCGTTCCTTCAGTCGCTGGGTCAAAATCCTGGAACTCCCTAACAGCACTGTGGGAGAACCTTCACCAGGCGGACTGCAGCGGTTCAAGGTGGCGGCTCACCACCATCTTCTCTAGGGCAATTAGGGATGGGCAATAAATGCCGGCCTCGCCAGCAACACCCACATCCCATGGACAAAAACAAAAATGCATGGGATTAAAGGGATGGCGATAACTTGGTTATGTAATTGTCTACAGGATAGGAAGCAGAGCATAGTGGTGAATGGAATTTTTTTTGGCTGGAAGGAAGTATTAGGACCATTGCTTTGCCTGTATAAAAAAAGTGACCTGGACTTGTGCATAGGGAGTAAAATTTCAAACTTTGTAGATAATACAAAACTTGGCAATGTAATAAATAGTGAGGAAGATAGCAGCAGACTTCAGGAGGACATTAACAGACTGGTGAAATAGGCAGACACAGCAGATGCAATTTAATGCAGATAAGTGTGAAATGATGCACTTTGGAAGGAACATAGAGAGGCAGCATTAAGTAATTGGCAAGAGAAAGAATTTTTCAGAGGGTTGTTAAGCTCTGGAATGCACTACCTGAAAGGTTTTTTTTGGGGGGGAAAGCAGATTCCATAAGAACTGTCATAAAGACAACTGGACATGTACTTGAGGACTAATTGACTAATTTTCAGGGTTATGGGGAAAAAGCTAGAGTGGGACTAAATTTGACAGCTCTTTCAAAGAGCCAGCACCTGCACAAACAGCCTCCTTCTGTGCTGAGATTCAATTCTAAGGTCAATGATGAAGCCATTCATCTCTGCAGCAAGAGGGTGATATTTACATCACACTGGATTGAAGTTGCAGAAGAGTCAATTTTCTTAAGAACCCTATTAGAACACAACTTGTAAGACTTGTCAGAATCATAGAAAGTTACGGCACTGAAAGAGGCCATTCAGCCCATCTAGTCTGTGCTGGCCGAAAGAGTTACCCACTTTCCAGCACTTGGTCTGTCGCCCTGTAGGTTACGGCACTTCAAGTGCCCATCCAACTACTTTTTAAAAATGTAGTGAGGGTTTCTGCCTCTACCACCCTTTCAGGCAGTGAGTTCCAGACCCCTCTGAAAAAATTTCTCTTTGACTCCCTTCTAATCCTTATACCAATTACTTTAAATCTATGCCCTCTGGTCAATGACCCCTCTGCTAAGGGAAATAGGCCCCTCAATTAAAATCATCCTTAGCCTCCTCTGTGCCAATGAAAGCCCCAGCCTATCCAATCTTTCCTCATAGCTAAAATTCTCCAGCCCTGGCAACATCCTCATAAATCTCCTCTGTACCCTCTAGTGCACTCGCATCTTTCCTGCAACATGGTGACCAGAACTGTGTGTAGAACTCAAGCTGTGGCCTAGTGTTCTAGCACACCCTCCCTGCTCTTATATTCTATCCCTCAGCTAATAAAAAAGGAAAGTATCCTGCATGCCTTCTTAACCACCTTATCTACTTGCCCTGCTACCTTCAGGGATCTATGGACATGCACTCCAAGGATCTTTTTTCCTCTACACCTCAGTATCCTCCCATTTAGTGTATTCTCTTGCCTTGTTTGCCCTCCCCAAATGTATTACCTCACTTCTCCAGATTGAATTCCATTTGCCACTTTTCTGCCTAACTGTCCAATCCATTGATACCTTCCTGCAGTCTACAGCTTCCCTCCTCACTAATCAACCACACAGCCAATTTTTGTATCATCTGCAAACTTCTTAAATGTAGGGGGCATGATTAAGTCCAAATCATTAATTTATACCACAAAAAGCAAGGAACCTAGTACTGCCTTGTGGAACCCCAATGGAAACAACCTTCTGGTCACAAAAACACTCGTCAACCATTATCCTGTGCTTCCTGCCACCAAGCCAATTTTGGATCCAACTTGTCACTTTCCCTTGGACCCCATGGGCTTTTACTTTTCTGATCAGTCTGCCATATGGGACCTTGTCAAAAGCCTTACTAAAATCCATGTAGACTACATCAAACGAGTTACCCTCATTGACCCACCTCAAAAAAATTCAATCAAGTCAGTCCTGTAACAAATCCATGCTGACTGTCCTTGATTAATCTGTGCTTTTCTAAATGACTATTTATACAGTCCCTTGCTTCCAATAATCTGCCCACTTGAGGTACAGCTGACTGACCTGTAATTACTCAGTCTATCCTTTTCTAATAAGGGGTAAAACGTTAGCAGTCCTCCAATCCTCCAGTACCATGCCTGTAGCCAGGGAGGATTGGAAATAATGGTCAGAGCCTCTACTATTTCCTCCCTTGCTTCTCTTAACAGTCGGATATATTTCATCCAGGGCAGGCAATTGATCTACTTTCAAAGATGCTAACCCACTTAATATTTCCTCCTTCACTGTTTATCCCATCCAATATTTCACTCCTCCACTACAATCTGCATCGTTCCTGTCGTGAAGACAGGTGCAAAGCATTCATTAAGAACCATACCCACAGCTTCCGGCCTCCATAAATAGGTTACCTTTTTGGTCTCTAATAGGCCCTAATCTTTCCTTGGTTATCATCTTGCTCTTTATATATTTATAACACATCTTTGGGTTTTCTTTGATTTTACTAGTCAGTATTTTCTCTATGCCCTCTGCTTTCCCAATCTTTTTAATTTCACCCCAGCACTTTCTATACTCTAGGTTTTCTGCAGTATTGAGCACTGTGTCTGACATAAGTTTCCTTTTTTGCTTCATCTTACCTTGAAATCCAGGGGGGGGGGGGGGGGGGGCTCAAGATTTGGCATTCACCTTTTTTCCTTGTGGGATCATATTTGCTCTGAACCCTGACTACCTCCTCCTTGAATTGTTTTCCAGAATAAAGATGTGGAAAAACAAGTCAAAAATTCCACCACACTCAACTTCAGTGCCTGCACAATTAACAGCAGGCAGGGTTTTAAAAAAGTTAATATTCAGTCTTTAAGCAAAAATCCCTAAAGTGAACAAAAAAAATGGAGACAATAACCTGAACCAGAAACTTAATCTTGATCCCACTTGAACACAATGTTCTTGTAGCTTGTATGCAAGATTCATCTCAAAAAAGTTGGATGACTCACAGCACCAGATAACCCAGGTAATTTTGTTGAATAAATCATGTTTAATAACGAACACTATCTGTTGTGTGCACTTGTACAATAACACTTTGCCTTTCCCTCCTCCTGCCACAGAACCTTGCTTTATATACCAAACTTCCCCCTCCCCAGGGATGGAAGGAACTACAACACCACCTTCCTTCAGCCAGCAACTCAGGATCATTAAGCAATCTAAATGACAGTAGTAAACAATTTTACAACACCAAGTTATAGTCCAGCAATTTTATTTTAAATTCACAAGCTTTCGGAGATTTTCTCCTTCCTCAGGCCTGAGGAAGGAGAAAATCTCCGAAAGCTTGTGAATTTAAAATAAAATTGCTGGACTATAACTTGGTGTTGTAAAATTGTTTACAATTGTCAACCCCAGTCCATCACCGGCATCTCCACATCATAAATGACAGTAGATAAGCAGTGGCAGACATTTAAAGAAATTTCAAAATTCTCAACAAATATATATTCCATTGAGAAATAAAAACTCCACGGGAAGAGTGATCCACCTGTGGCTAACTAAATCCTCCCTGGCTACAGGAGGATTGGAGGACTACTAATGTTTAAAAAAGGGAGAAAGGGATAGGCCTAGTAATTACAGGCCAGTCACTCATCAGTGGGGAGCAAATTATTGGTTTATATTGTCCCTCAATTGATTCCATCATTTAGAAAGGCACAGATTAATCAAGGACAGCAGACATGGATTTGTTAAGGGAAGGTAGTGACTAACTTGTTTGAATTTTTTGATGTGGTAACAAGGAGGGTCGATGAGGGTAGTGTGTTTGATGTAGTCTACATTGATTTTAACAAGGCTTTTGACAAGGTCCCACATGGCACACTGGTCAAAAAAGTGAAAGCCCATGGGATCCAAGGGAAAGTGACAAGTTGGAAACAAAATTGGCTCAGTGGCAGGAAGATTGTTTTTTTTGTGACTAGAGGCTATTTCCAGTGGGGTCCTGCAGGGCTCAGTACTAGGTCCCTTGCTTTTTGTGGTATATATTAATGATTTGGACTTAAATGTAGGGGGCATGATTAAGAAGTTTGCAGATGACAAAAATTGTCCGTGTGGTTGATAGTGAGGAGGAAAGCTGTAGACTGGTCACATGGGCAGAAAAATGGCACTTGGCATTCAATCCAGAGAAGTGTGAGGCAAGGCATTTGGGGAGGGCAAACAAGGCAAGGGAATATGCAATAAATGGGAGGATACTGAGAGATGTAAAGGAAAAAGGGACTGGAGTGCATGTCCACAGATCCCTGAAGGTAGCAGGACAGGTAGATAAAGGTGGTTAACATGACATATGGGATACTTTCCTTTATTAGCCAAGGGATAGAATACAAGAGCAGGGAGGTTATGCTGGAACTGTACAAAACACTAGTTAGGCCACAGCTAGAGTACTGCATAGAGTTCTGGTCATCACATTACAGGAAAGATGTAATTGCACTAGAGAGAGTAGAGGTGATTTACAAGGATGTTGCCAGGACTGGAGAATTTTAGCTATGAGGAAAGATTGGATAGGCTGGGGTCGATTTCTTTGGAACAGAGGAGGCTGAGGGGTGATTTAATTGAGGTGTATAAAATTGAGGGGCCTAGATAGAGTGGATGGGAAGAACCTATTTCCCTTAGCAGAGAAGTCAATAACCAGGGGGCATAGCTTTAAAGGAATTGGTAGAAGGATTAGAGGGGAGCTCAGGAGAATTCCCCCCCCCCCCCCACTGAGGGTGGTAGGGACCTGGAACTCACTACCTGAAAGGGTGGTAGAGGCACAAACCCTCAATCACATTTAAAAAGTACTCCGATGTACACTTCAATGGAGCTGGGATCAATGTCCTTGCAGTGAGGTTTGCTCGTGCTGTTTGGGGGGGGGGGGGGGGTTTAAAACTAATTTGGCAGGGGGGTGGGATTCAGGATGTAGAATTGGAAACAAAAAACAAAGGTGCAAAGGATCAGGAGAGAATGATAGCACTAAAGCAAGAAATAGTCTGGTCCCATCTACTACTGCACTAAGAGTTCAAGAAAATCTAAGATAGTGCATGTGTGTATACCTGTAAACCTATGAAGCTTGGAGAGCTGCAGGCACAGTTAGCCACATGGGAATATGATATGGTGATGAGACCCAGCTCAAAAAAGGGCAAGATTGGATATTAAATTTTCCTGGATAAAAAGGTGTTCAGTAAAGATAGGGAAGAACAGAGTGAGGGGGGGGGGGCAGCAGTATTGATTAAGAATATTGCAGTGCTGGGTGTATTCTATAGGCCACCAACTAGTGGGAAGGAGATAGGAGGAGCAAATTTGCAGGGAAATTACAGAGAGGTGCAAAAGCCAGAGTACTGATAACAGTGACTTCAACAATCCTAATATAAACTGGGATAATATAAGGGGCAAAGAGGGGGAGAAATTTTTGAAGTGTGTTCAGGAGAACATTCTTGACCAGTATATTGCCTGCCTAACAAGGAAGGAGGCATTGCTGGACTTGGTTCTGGGAAAATGAGGTGGGCCAAGTGGAGCAACTGTCAGTGGGAGGGGAACAGCAATAATAGTATCATAAGGTTTATAATAGCTATGGAAAAGGACATGGACCACTCAAGTAAAAAAACTCAATTGGAGAAGAACCAATTTCAGTGGGATGAGAACTGATCTGGCCCGGGTAAATTGGAATCAAAGACTGGCAGGCAAAACTGTAATTGAACAATGGGCAGCCTTTAAGGAGATGGTTCAAGTACAATCTAGGTACATTCCCACAAGGGAGTCAGGTAGGGCAATCAAAGCCAATGCTCCCTGGATGACAGAGTGCAAGATGAAGCAGAAAAAAGGGGCACATGACAGGTGTCCAGTTGATAAGAAATGAGAACCAGGCTGAATATAGAAAGTTCAGAAGGGAAGTGAAAAAGGAAAGAGCAAGAGTATGAAGATAGACTGGCAGCAAAGGGAATCCAAAAGTCTTCTATAGGCATGTAAACAGTAAATGGGTAGTAAGAGGAGGGGTGGGGCCAATCAGGGACAAAAAAGGAGGCAATGGGCATAGATAAGGTACTAAATGAGTACTTTGCATCTGTCTTTACCAAGGAAGATGCTGCCAGAACCTCAGTAAAAGGAAGATGTGGTCCAGATACTGGATAGGCTAATAATTAATAAAGGAGGTACTAGAAAGGCTAGCTGTACTTAAAGTAGATAAGTAAACCAGTCTGAGTGGGATGCATCCTAGGTTGCTAAGGGAAGTAAGGGTGGACATTGTGGAGGTATGGCCATAATCTTCCAAACATCCTTAGATTCGGGGGTGGTGCCAGACGACTGGAGAATTGCAAAAAAGTTACACCTTGTTCAAGAGGGTGCAAGGATAAACCGAGCAACTACAAGCCAGACAGTTTAACCTCAGTGGTGGGGAAACTTCTAGAAATGATAATCTGGGACAGAATTAGCAGTCACTTGGACAAATGTGGATTGATTAACAAATCCATGCTGACTTTCCCTAAAGGCAAATTGTGTTTAACTAACCCGATAAGAGTTTTTTGATGAGGTAACAGGGTAGATGAGGGCAATGTAGTTGATGTGGTGTATATGGATTTTCAAATGGCATTTGATAAAGTGCTCATAATAGGCTTGTCATCAAGATTGAAGCCCATGGAATAAAGGGGGCAGCAGCATGGATACAAAATTAGGTAATAACAGTAGTGAAGAACAGTTCTTTTTCAGATTGGAGGGGGTCAGTACTAGGACCACTGCTTTTCTTGATTATATATAAAGAACTTGGACTTGGGTGTACAGGCCACAATTTCCAAATTTGCAGGTGTAGTGAACAGTGAGGTAGACAGTGATAGACTTCAAGAGGATAGACAGGCTGGTAGAATGGGTGGACATATGGCAGTTGAAATTTAATGCAGATTCAATCGTGGCTTTCAAAAGGGAACTGGATAAGTACTTAAAAGGAAAACATTTGCAGGGCTACAGGGATAGGGACTAGCTGGCATGGACTTGATGGATTGAATGGCCTCCTTCCGTGCTATAACCTGATTCTATAATGTTGCAAAGAATAGTAGTAAGCCTGAGAATTGGGAGAGTTTTAAAAACCAGCAAAGGATGACCAAAAAATTGAGGGAGAAAATAGAATGGGTAAATTAGCAATATAAACAGATTGTAAGAGCTTCTACTAGTATACAAAATGGAACAGAGTAGCAAAAGCAAACATTGGTCCCTTAGAGGCTGAGACAGGAGAAATAAGGAAACAGCAGATACGTTAGAAAATATTTTCTGTCTTCACAGTGGAAGACAAAAACATACCAGAAATAGTGGGGAACCAAGGAGCCAATGAGAGAGTGAGGAACTTAATGTAATTAATATTAGTAAAGAAAAAGTACTGGAGAAACTAATGGGACTAAAAGCTGACAAATCCCCTGGGCCTGATGGCCTACATCCTTTTGTTCTAAGAGGTGGCTGCAGAGATAGTGGATGCATTGGTTATGATCTTCCAAAATTTCCTAGATTCTAGAACGGTCCCAGTGGATTGGAAGGTAACAAATGTAACACCATTGTTTTCTCTCTCCTTTCTTGAACAATGAACTACAGGCCAGTTAGCCTGACATCAGTCATCGGGAAAATGCCAGAATCCATTAAGGCAGTAGTAACAGGGCACTCAAAATCATTAGGCAGAGTCAACATTATTTCCCTTTAATAAAACAGTGTTTGACAAATCTATTGCGTTTGAGGATGTAACTAGCAGGGTGGATAAAGGGGAACTAGTGGATGCGATATATCTGGACTTCCAAAGGGCAGTGAATAAGGTGCCACATAAAAGGTTATTACTCAAGATAAGGGCTGTAATATATTAGCATGGATAGAGGATTGGTTAACAGACAAAACAGATAAATGGGTCATTTTCAGGTTGGCAGGCTGTAACTAGTGGGATGCCGCAAGAATCAGTGCTTGGGCCTCAGCTATTTACAATCTATATTAATGACTTAGATGAAGGGGCAGAGTGTAATGTATCCAAGTTTGCTGATGCTATAAAGTTAGGTGGGAAAGTAAGCTGCGAGGACGCCGCAAAGAGGCTGCAAAGTGATGGTTAAGTGAGTGGGCAAGAATGTGGAAGATGCAGTGTAATGTGGGGAAATGTGAGGGTATTCACTTTGATAGGAATAGAAAAAACAGAATATTTTTTAAATGGTGAGAAACTTAAATGTTGGCATTGAGATTTGGGTGCCCTCGTACAAGCACCACAGGAAGTTAGCATGCAAGTACAAGCAATTAGGAAGGCAAATGGCATTTTGGCCTTTATTGCAAGGGGGTTGGAGTACAAGAGTAAGAAGTGTTACTACAATTGTACAGGGCTTTGAGAGACCACAAGTGGAGTACTGTGCACAGTTTTGGTTTCCTTATCTAAGGAGGGTTGTCCTATAAGGAAAGATTGAGTAGAATGAGCCTATAGTTTAGAAGAATGAGAGGTGATCTAACTGAAACAAGATTCTGAGGGGGCTTGATAGGGTAGATGCAGAGAGGTTGTTTCCCCTGGCTGGAGAGTCTAGAACTAGGGGGCATAGTCTCAGGATAAGGGGGTGGGCAATTTAGGAGTGAGGCAAGGAGGAATTTCACTCAGAGGGTTGTGCTTCTCTGGAATTCTCTACCCCAATAAGGCTGTGGATGCTGAGTCATTGAGTATATTCAAGGCTGAGAGATAGATTTTTTTTAAGGGATGGGGGAAAAAAAGGTGGCATGCAGCAGAGAATGGTGGGAAAGTAGAGTTGAGGTCAAACATCAGCCATGAACTTACTAAATGACAGAGCAGGCTCCAGGGGCAGTATGGCCTACTCCTATTTATGTTCAATCTTGCAGTTCAATTTAGTCCACAACACATTACAATCATAGAATGGTTACAGCACAGAAGGTGGTCATTTGGCCCATTGAGCCTGTGCTGGCTCTTTGTAAGAGCAATCCAGTTGGTCCCATTCCCCCACTCTTTCCCTGTAGCCCTGCAAATGTCTTCCCTTCAAGTATTTACCCAATTCCTTTTTGAAAACCAGGATTGAATCTGCTTCCACCACCCTTTCAGGCAGCACATTCCAGATCATAACTACTCACTGCATAAAAGAGTTTCTCTCATGTCACCTTTGGTTCTTTTGCCAATCACCTTAAATATGTGTCCTCTAGTTCTCTGCCTTTCCATATATGGGAACAGTTTCTCTTCATTTACTTTATCTAAACCCTTCATGATTTTGAACACCACTTCTCAGGGCAGAGGAGATTGGATAGAACAACCCCAGCTTCTCCAGTCTATCCACTTAACTGAAATCCCTCATCCCTGGAACCATTCTAGTAAATCTTTTCTGCATCCTCTTAAGGCCTTCACATCCTTCCTAAAGTGCAGAGCCCAGAATTGGACAATATTCCAGCTGTGGCTGAACCAGTGTTTAAGAGGTTCAACATAACTCCCTTGCTTTTGCATTCTATGCCTCTATTTATAAAGCCCAGGATCCCAAATGCTTTTTTTAAAACTGCTCCCAACTTGTCCTGCCATTGTCAAAGATTTGTGCATATATACCCAGATCTCTGTTCCTGCACCCCCTTTAGAATTGTACCATTTAGTTTATATTGCCTCTCCTCTTTCTTCCTGCCAAAATGTATCACACTGCACTTTTCGGTGTTAAGACTTCAAGTGGAATGAGTGGACACATAGCAGATTAAATTTATCACTATCCTTCCAAGTTTTGTCTCATCTGCAAATTTTGAAATTGTGCCCTGTACACCCAAGTCAAGTCATATATAAAAAAATCAACGGTTCTAGTACCAACCCCTGGGGACACCTTTCTCCAGTCTAAAAACCAACTGTTCACCACTGTTTCCTGTAACTTAACCAATTTTGCATCTATGCATCTATGCTGCCACTGCCCCCTTTATTCCATGGGCATAAATGATGTGGCACTTTATCAAACACCTTTTGAAAGTCCATATATACACACATCAAATGCATTACCCGCATCAAAAAAAACTTAAAACATGAAAGCCATTTGTCCATCTTCTGAAGTGGTCAGCCATTTACTTGCATTTGTGTTTTCTGCGTCATCACTATGTCTGTTTGTATAAGTTATTTAGGAATAGGATAAGCTAGAAAAAAACTCCAACTTTTTCTTCTCTTCACCCAAAGCAGCCCCCATACCACTATTTCCATTAAAGCCATGAGGGGCACTTGACAATCTATTGTGGACCCACATTTATTATTAGGAAGTGGATTTCAATGACTTTGGTTTTAACAGAGTGCAGAGTTTCATCCCCTCAGTCAGATGAGGTAAAAGATGCAATAGCTTAGTGCACAGTCCTTTCACTGGTTTTGATACACATGAACTAAGAGCAGAAGTAGGCCATTCAGCCCCTCAAGCCTGCTCTGCCATTGATAAGATCAAGGCTGATCTGATTGTGACCTCAACCCAACTTTCCCATCTACCAACTATAACCTTAGATTCCTGATTAATATTTTTAAGGCTGAGTTAGATTGACTCCCTTGTTAATGACCCTGCCTCCACCGCTCTCTAGGGAAGGGAGTTCCACAGACTCAACCCTCAAAATTTCTCATCAGTCTTAAATGGGAGACCCCTTATTTTTAAAAACTGTGGCCCCTAGTTCTAGTCTCTCCCACAAGGGGAAATGTCCTCAGTATCTACCCCTTCAAATCCCCCTCAGGATCTTATGTTTCAATAAGATCACCTCTCATTCTTCTAGACTCGTGTATACAGGCCCAACTTGTCCAACCTTTCCTCATAAGATAACCTCCTCATCCCAGGAATCAGTCAAGTGAACCTTCTCTGAACCACCTCCAAAGCAATGAGGCCACCAGAACTGCACACAGTATTCTGGATGTGGTCTCACCAATGCCCTGTATGACTGTAGCTAAACATCTCTACTTTTATATTCCATTCCCCTTGCAATAAATGACCACATTCCATTTGACTGCCTAATCACTTGCTGTACCTGCATACTAACTTTGTGATTCATGTACGAGGACACCCAGATCCCTCTATCAGAGTTCTGCAATCTCTCCATTTAAATATACTGCTTTTCTATTCCTCCTGCCAAAGTGGACAAGTTCACATTTCCCCACATTATACTCCATCTGCCAAATTATTGCCCACTCCCCTTAACCTATCTATATCCCTTTGCAGGCTCCTATACTCTTCACAACTTACTTTCCTACCTACCTTTGTGTCATCAGCAAATTTAGCAACCATACATTCGGTCCCTTCATCCAAGTCATTGATATAGATTGTAAATAGTTGAGGCCCAAGCACTGATCCCTGTGGCACTCCACTCGTTACATCTTGCCAACCTGAAAATGACCCATTTATGCCTACTGTTTCCTGTTAGCTAACCAATCCTTTATCCACGCTAATATGTTACCCCCTACATCATGAGCACTTATTTTGTGTAGTAGCCTTTGATGTGGCATCTTGTCAAATGCCTTGTGGAAATCCAAGTACACCACATCCACAGGATCCTTTATCCACATTGCTGGTTACTTCCTCAAAGAACTCTAATTAGTCAAACACAATTTCCCTTTCACAAATCTGTGTTGAATCTGCCTGATTGCATTGAGATTTTCTAAGTGCCCTGCTATAACCCCCTTAGTAATAGATTCTAGCATTTTCCCTATGACAGATGTTAAGCTAACTGGCCTGTAGTTTTCAGCTGTCTCCCTCCTTTCTTGAATAGAGGAGTTACATTTGCTATTTTCCAAATCTGATGGGACCCTTCTGGAATCTAGGGAATTTTGGAAAATTAATACCAATGCATCTATTTCTGCAGCCACTTCTTTTAAGACCCTAGGGACTTGTCAGCTTTTAGTTCTAATATTGTTTTTTCAGACCCCTTTCCTTGGTGATTGTAAGTGTTTTAAATTCCTCTCTCCCTTTCACCTCTCTATTCACAATTATGTGTCATGTTATCTGTACCCTCTACAGTGAAGATGGACCCTCTACAGTGAAGACGGACAAAATATCTGTTCAATTCATCCACCATTTCCTTATTCTCCATTATAATTCCCCAGACTCACTCTAGGAGGACCAATGCTCACTTTACTTACTCTTTTCCTTTTTAAATACCCATGGAAACTCTTACTAACTTTCTCCCATATTCTAATTTCTCCCTCATTATTCTTTGTCATTCTTTGCTGTTTTTTATATTCTGTTCAATCTTCTTGGAATTGTATGCTTTTTCTTTCAATTTGATAATATCCAACTTCCTTAGTTAGCTACAGATGGTACATCCTTCCCCTAGAGTCTCTCACCAGAATGTATCTTTGCTGAGTGTTATGAAATCTCATTAAATGTCTGCCACTGCATCTCTACTGACTTATCCCTAAACCTAATTTCCCAGTTCACTTTAGCCAGCTCTGTCTTCAAGCCCTCATAATTGCCTTTTAAGTTTTTTTAAAAATTTGTTCATGGGCATTGCTGGCAATGCCAGCATTTATTGTCAATCCCTAATTGCCCTCGAGAAGGTGGTGGTGAGCCGCCTTCTTGAACCACTGCAATCCATGTGGTGAAGGTTCTCCCTCAGTGCTGTTAGGAAGGGAGTTCCAGGATTTTGACCCAGCGACGATGAAGGAACGGCAATATTTCCAAGTAGGGATGGTGTGTGACTTGGAGGGGAACGTGCAGGTGGCGTTGTTCCCATGTACCCGCTGCTCATCCTTCTAGGTGGCAGAGGTCGCGGGTTTGGGAGGTGCTGTTGAAGGAGCCTTGGCGAGTTGCTGCAGTGCATCCTCTAGATAGTGCACTGCAGCCATTGTGCGCCGGTGAAGGGAGTGAATGTTTAGGGTGGTGGATGGGGTGCCAATCAAGCGGACTGCTTTGTCCTGAATGGTGTCGAGCTGCGAGTGTTGTTGGAGCTGCACTCATCCAAGCAAGTGGAGAGTATTCCATCACACTCCTGACTTGTGCCTTGTAGATGGTGGAAAGGCTTTGGGGAGTCAGGAGGTGAGTCACTCACTGCAGAACACCCAGCCTCTGACCTGCTCTTGTAGCCACAGTATTTATGTGGCTGGTCCAGTTAAGTTTCTGGTCAATGGTGACCCCCAGGATGTTGATTGTGGGGGATTTGGCGATGGTAATGCTGTTGAATGTCAAGGGGAGGTGGTTAGACTCTTTTGGAGATGGTCATTGCCTGGCACGAATGTTACTTGCCACTTTTGAGCCCAAGCCTGGATGTTGTCCAGGTCTTGCTGCATGCAGGCTCGGACTGCATTATCTGAGGGGTTGCGAACGGAACTGAACACTGCAATCATCAGCGAACATCCCCATTTCTGACCTTATGATGGAGGGAAGGTCATTGATTAAGCAGCTGAAGATGGTTGGGCCTAGGACACTGCCTTGAAGAACTCCTGCAGCAACACTAGTCTTATACCTACTCATCTCTCCTTCAAACTGAATGCGAAATTCAATCATATTGTGATCACTGCTACCTAGAGGCTCCTTTACAATGAGGTCATTAATTAATCCTGTCTCATTATGCATTACCAAATCTAGAATAGCCTGCTCTGTTACAATCAAAAAGGACAATTCTTAATTCGGAAGATCTTAGTAAAACCAGAAAACAGTGAGCATTTCAAATCACCCATTCAATATTCCTCCATAGAAACTCAAGAACCCACAGCAAAGCAGCCCAGAAAGTAATCCAGTTTTAAGCAATAGTATAGCTTTCTTCCACCAACCCGACATGAAGGGTAACACTGGTTGTCAGCACCTAGATATTGCAGATAATTTTATTCACTGCGTAGGACTCCTGTGAGATGAAACAAACCATTGCACAATCACCCACCTCAAAATAGGCCATAGGTGTGATACTTACTATAAAGTGTCAGGAGGGCCTATGATAAGTACTTCCCATCTGTATAGGTCATTGTCATCGATCAACCCCGCTGAAAAACCATCAACGGGATTCTTGTTCAGCTCTAGAATGATAAGCATGGGCAAAGGTTACATTTTTAACAAAGTTCCCATATTTCATACAAAATACTGACAAAGCATTGTTCAAAGAGCCACACCACCAGTTACTGGGACAGCTTTGCAGACAACACTATTAATCCAATAAAAAGTCAAAGGCTGTTCATGAGAACATATGTACAATATTATTTTGAAGCCAGTGCTCATCTGTACTGTTATTTTAACATTGCAGTGACAAGTTGGGAAGAACTACTTTGTGATAAAGACTAGTTTTGGAGATTTGCATTTTAGTAAAAAAGATTTGCATTTATATAGCACCTTTCACGACACCAGAACACTTTACAACTAATGAAGTACTTTTTAAAGTGTAGTCTGTTATAAAGTAGGCAGTGCGACAGCCAATTTAGGCACAGCAAGGTCCCACAAACAGCAATGAGAAAGTGACCACAATCTGTTTTAGCGATGTTGGTTGAGGGATAATTATTGGCCAGAACACTAGGGCAAACTCTCTCTCTTTTCCCCACCCCTCCAAATAGTGCCACAGGATCTTCCGCCTGAAAGGGCAGACTAACATCTTATCTGAAAGATGGCACCTCCAACAGTGCAGCACTCCCTCAGTACTGCACTGAAATGTCAGCTTAGATCTTGTGCTCAGGTCTCAAGTGGGACTTGAAACTACAATCTTCTGGCTCAGGAGGAGAGTGTACTACCACTGAGCCACAGCTGACAGCTAGTAGCAAAGGCAAGCATGAATTTATGCTTTTTCCAAGTAATGTTGGGGTAGTTTGTTCAGCCTACCCAAAAGATCAATTTAGCAATTGTAAACAATAGATTAGAGTGGGAAATTGAGATCATCCTTTAATAACTATGGGAACATTTTGTATTTATCAATTTTAGTGACTGATCAACAGATTTACTGGAGGGTCTCCATGCAGCACATACTTTTGCCAGAAAATTTCAGCCAAAAAAACTGGGCTACTTGCCCAAAAAAGTTAACCTTGAGGTCTGGTTAATGTTATTCTTGAAAAAGTCACGAGTTCCCATAGCTTTCAAATTCTGACAATTCTTTCAATTTGATATAGCTCTTTTTTGCTTTGGTGCCAGCATTGCCTCCTTTCAATGCCATTGGGGCTTTTACAGCAGAGTCCATAGGTCTGCTCTCAAGATAGTATCTATTGTGCATCTGGAACAAGATGGTGCCTTATGCTGAAGAATATTGAATGAGGGCCCTTTGGGAAAGCATTTAGCAAGAAGAATACAGTACACAAGTTTTGCAAGTGGAAGTGGTCTTAATTGGGCTTGCAGATTAAACTTCTGATTGCACTTTGCTGGCAATGGCACACTTAGTGCAGCAAAAATGTTTCAATATCTCAGCCTACATTGCAGACAGATTACAGGCTGTATAAACTGAAACAGTGGCAAGTTAATTCAAAATCAGGTCAAACTTAGTGTTGTTTAAAACAAACATTTCAAAATTGTTACTAGAAACCACCCCCACTCCAGATATAGTATGCCACATCAGTTTTAAAAAAGTATTTTTGCCACACTGCATTGTATATAGTATGAAACTTTACAAAAACACATCATGTCCTTCATATTTCAGATATCATCACAAACATCTAATGCAAATTTCAGTTAGAACACTTTGGTAAGGTGGGGGGGGTTGGTTGTTGGGAGGGTATAGTACATTGTCCTAGTCTTCATATAGTACATCCTCTGATGTGACCCACAGGAGTTGATTTACTAGTCAATTACAAATCACCACAATAACCCACACTTGCACACATTTTGTATCCCTCTGTTGCTTGATTAGCATACATAAATTTGAACCTAGCTAGCTGGAATTGGTGTTTTTGGCTATTATGCAAATTGTAATTAATTCATGCAAATTTATGGTAAAGCAGCAAACCAAGTCATCCAAAATTCTCTCCTCTTCCTCTGACCAGTCTGCCAACTGCAGGCTCCATCAACATACTTCAGAATATGATTAAAACGTCCCTAAAATTGTGTCTGCCGTGGCTCAGTAGTAGCACTCTCGCCCGAGTCAGAAGGCTGTGCATTGAAGTCCCACTCCAGCAACTTTAGCATTATAATCTAGGCTGACACTTACAGTGCAGTACTGAGGTGCCGTTAACCAGAGGTCCCATCTGCACTCTTGGATAGAAGCCAAAGAGCAGGGAAATTCAGGAAAAACTTCTTTACCCAGATAGCGGTTAGAATGTGGAACATGCTACCAAATGGAGCGGTTGAGGCAAATAGCAGATGCATTTGAGGGGAAACTCGATAAACATGAGGGAGAAAGGAATAGGATATGCTGATAGTTAGATGAAGAGGGATAGGAGGAGGCTCATATGGAGCATAAACACCAGCATAGACCTGTTGGGCTGAATAGCTTGTCACTCTGCTGTAAATTCTATGTAATTCTCCCCGATGTCCTGACCAATATTTATCCCTCAAACACTAAAGATTATGTCGTTATCACAGTTTGTGGGACCTTGCTGTGTGGATTGGCTGCTGTGTTTCCTACAGTGATTGTACATCAAAAAAAGTACTTCACTGACTGTAAAGCACTATATAAATGCAAGTTCTTTCTATGCCTGAGCAACATTTTTTGCACTGTAGTTCAAAGGATGCTACAATCTGAGCATGTGCAGAATCTCCCAATGTGATCTCTGTACAACTGGAGGGATGAATCACTATGCCACAATAGGACTAAGTTTTTGTTTTGCTAAATAAGATGGAGAATGAATTCTAGTTTCAGGTAATGTTTCATATTTAGGTGGGTTGTTTTTCCATCCTGCTCCCATGGAACTAGAGCCAGGCACAAAATTCACAAATTGAGGCATGAGCAGCTGAAGAGAAAAAAATAATTTGCTTTTCATATGGTCTAAGCCATTTTTAAAAAAAGTCAGAGTTGCTTGGGATTTTTTTTGTGATGTTGCCAAGGGAAACTGATTTTTGTGGCATTGTGATGCTGATTCCAGACATTCAGGCCTGAATCACTGTAAATGACCAAGGGGAAAAACTTCTCTTTCCATTGTATCAGCTTTAGCCAAAGCCACAAATCCATTGTGATAAGCAAGTAGAAATCTATAATCAAATCAAACAAGAAAAAGTACTTTCATCTTAAGCAAATACTGCAAAAATCAAAATGGGGGCAATTAGAGCAAAATTTTTTAAAAAGTAACCCAAGACATTGACAGGGAACAATAATTGACTTATTCTGTGCCTTTTTATTGATGCTGAGTTAGATATAAAAGTTAAGATGCAGTCATGAAAGTATTTTGTCCGTTGATGCAATACTACAAGCTTACTGAAATGGTCACATGTAGGCTGTGGCAAGTGTTATATCAAAACTATGGATTGGCCACTCAGAACTGATGAGGATATTTCTTCACTCAGGGTTGTGTTTTTGGAATTCTCCACCCCAGAGGGCTGTGGATGCTCAGTTATTGAATATATTCAAGGCCAAGATAGATTTTTGGACTCTAGGGGAAAATCAAGGGATATGGGGATCAGATGGGAAAGTTATTTGGGAGGGCATATGTAAACTTCATACAAAATAAGGGAAACACTGCCTCTGCCACATTTAGCCATTAGCAGTGGATGACAGACAGACAGAGATCCACTAACAGGACACCTCTAGAGGCTGGGGAACCTGCCTAAAGGCCAAGCCATGAGAGGGATGTGGAGGTACTTGAATAGTTGATTGATACTGTTAGTTTATTTTCATTACTGCTGCCACACACTGCACTAACTCTGACCGTACACTGAGTATTGGAACATTAGTCACAAGAAGAGACAAGCTTGTATAAAGCACAGGTTTGGCCCCACCTAGAGTACTGGTCACTGATAGTGAGTCAGTCTGGCATTGAAGCATATTGCAAATCAACACAGCTCAGGTGCCTAATTCCAAGATAACAGGCTGGTATAGCAACTGGGATTATTTACATTAGAGAAAAGAGCTTGTGTGGGGGGGGGTTCCTTATTGAGATTGTCAAGATTCTAAGGGGTACAGATAAATTGAACCTCAATATATTTGACAAACTCTAAGGAGCACACTAAAGCTTAGAAGCAGGAAAGCAAGCAGAGAGTTTAGATTTAGTTATTTCAGGCAGAAAATGGTGTGGCAATAGTTTTTTTTTAAGGGTGTTGGGTGAGGGGAAAAAAAAAGAAAAATGGTGGGGGGGGGGGGGGAGGGAGAAGAGGAAGGTGGTATCTTAACCAAGTGAGGACTCTGCACATCAAAAAATGTCACATGACTTTTAACAAGCCACTAAACAGGCAAACCGGGGCTGGGGGGGGGGCCCTCACTGATGCCTCAGCATCACACCTCGAGGGCAGTACTGCATCAGAATGTTAGCATAGATTACATACTCAGTCCTGCAGTGGGACCTGAAGCCAAAACATTCTGACTTTTTTGGGGGGGGGGGGGGGGGGGGGGGGCAGGGCACTGGGGTAAGAGTCCTATTAGCTGAGGCAAGCGGTCACTATAGGTGGCTTTCTCTAGTCCTGTGCATTCCTATGTTAGAGGTCTAGTGATGAGTATATTTCAATATTGGCACGAATTTGCTTGTGTGGGTTTTACAAGTCCAGTCATGTGTGAATTTTAACCCATTGATGGGAACTTTGATAGCACCAGTTAGCTTTGAATTATCAGCTACTGCGCTAAGTGAGTGGATACAGCTTTCCTGTAAGCTCTAAAACCAGCAACAAACATGAATTATTTTATTGCTTCATTGGCCAGGTCATTTGCTCTGGTGTCCCCACTGAAGTTTCAAATTTGCAGACTACAGACCAAAACTCTGTCCCCTGTGACCAGTGGGAGCACACTAGACTGCAGAAGTTTTTTTTTGTCTTAGGCATTCAGTAGAAAGTTATGTGGATAGGATGAGGGGAGACTCGTGTGGAGCATAATCATCGACATGGCCTGTTTCTGTGCTGTACATTCTATGTAAAGAAGTCAGCAGTTTAAAACAAAAACATCTGGTTTTCCTGTATTCCAGCTAACCCATTAAACAAACAAGAGGCCCTATCTAACTGCTCAGGGGGCCAAACAATCCTGTGGGACTGTTTGAAGAGCAATGGCTGGCCAACATTTAACCATCAAAAACAGATTATCTGGTCATTTATCTCATGACTATTGCTGGTCCTTGCTGTGTGCAAATTGGCTGCTGTGAGTCCCTACATTAGTGACTATACTTCAAAAAGTGTGCTGTGAAGCATGGATGTCCTGAGGTTATGAAAGAAACTCTAATACAAGCTCTTTCTAGCAGGAGAAAAGCTGGCACTCCCACTTGGTCACTATAAAGTCCACTAATTTGACTTGGGGTCTCAAAAGGTAGGAAGTCTAACATTGATTTTATGGTTGTTGAGAAAACACTGCCTGAAGTCAAATAATTCCACTTGCACTTATGGTCATTTATAACCAAGTATGAATCAGTTTAAGGGAAGAGGTTTCAAAAAGTAGTTTTGTTTAAAAAAAAGAGTATCCACACATTTTAATGCTGCTTATACATTACTATTGCTCAGACAGACAACTTTTTTAAAAAGTCACTAAAGCAAACTTCTCAGCACTGCAGCATAAATGCAGCAGTTTCTCCAGCAGAGGGAGAAAAATGCTGAGCCATCATAATGTGCTGCAGCATAAACAAGGTATGATCAGTCTAAACCAAGGTTATTATACAGCCTTTGGATTATTCCTGCAAATTCTTAATCCCATTTACTTCAATTCACAAATTTTAGGAATGGTCTTTGATTGCCACACAAATTGCTCATTTTTTTGTTGTAAACACACATGTAGCTGCTAAATTGTACAGTTTAGAAGCAAACATCCCAGGTTCAATTACTGGTGCATGCAGTTTGTCTCCACTGAAACAACTCCTTTGGCCCATGTACAAGATCCAGGACAAAACAGAGGTAAATTTGTGACAAAACAGGAAAATGGTTGAGGGAGGGAATATAGACTCCAGCCTACCCTATAATCAACCTTCAAATACCTTTCCTCATGCCCAACACAAGCCAATGCCAAAACCTAAGCCTGCACCTCCCATGAACTGCAGCAAGAGCTTGTCTGGAATTGGAGATAACACACTCAGTGGAAAAACAAAACAATTTATTGTCCCTGGATTTAAAGGTAGGATTTCCAATGTGCACCCAGTCAGAGCAGAGGGCAACTAATATTAGTCACACCACACACTTTACCAAACCAGTTTAATCAGGTAGTCATTACCAGAAGCAAGCAGCACCAGCAAATTATTAAAGCAAATCCAAATGTTGAGTAAGCCTGGTACAGACTCAAATGCCCAAAACATCAAGGTACCTAGCACTTTGTAATGCATCTTGATTAGGTCCTTCCATCATATTAAAAGCAGATCGCCATCCTACTGGAGACTGGTGACATAAATAGCTAAGGTTCATGACCACCTCAATTAAGTTCCAGAGAGGCAAGAAGTTGCTGAAGTTCTGCTTTTAGCTGGTGGAGCTACCATTTGTGGGCCCCTGTAGTGATCAGGATGGAAATAGTATTCCACTCTTACTGGCAAATTGTACTTACCTTATTTCAAGGAGTTCCATGTCATTGCAGATATGGTAGGAGGCAAGCAGAATCCCTTTGGGGGGGGGCGGGGGGGGGGGGGGGGGTTTGCGGGGAGAGGAAGTCATGTTGGCTCCAAGATGACACACTTGCCAACAACAGATTGGGATAGGAAGTGAAGCCTCTATGGTACACTCAGTAATATAATACCAGAGTCAGGTAGGTCCACAGTATTCTGGACACTGGTCAGCCAGGCTTACTCTGATCCATGAACTGTCTAACCACCTGAGGGTGCAGCTCTGGATAACCCTTCATGTCAATGTATTACTAAACACAACAGGATGCTTACTAGTACTCCAAGTTGGTGCTCATTAAACTCCAGCAGTACGCTGGGATCCCTCAAGCCTAGACTCTTGCCAACATACACAAAAGTTAAAGCCTCAAGTGGGGTTTGGGGAATACATTCCATTATCAGTCAAATTCTACTTAGAGATCTTAAGTCAACAAAATTGATGCCCATAGAATAAAAAGGGCAGTGACAACATGGATACAGAATTGGCAAAAAGTTTTTTTTTGGACTGAAGGAAGGTATACAGTGGTGTTCCCCATGGATCACTACCAGGACCACTGCTTTTCTTGTTATATATTAATGACTTGAATGTACAGGGCACAATTTCAAAATTTGCAGAGGACATAAAACTTGGAAGTGTAGTAAACATTGAAGAGGATGGTAATAGGCTTCAAGAGGACATAAACAGGCTGGTGGAATGGGCGGACACATAATGAAATTTAACACCAAGAAGTGCAAAGGGATACATTTTGGCAGGAAGAATGAGGCGAGGCAATATAAACTAAATGGTACAATTCTAAAAGGGGGTGCAGGAACAGAGACCTGGGGATATATGTGCACAAATTTTTGAAGGTGGCAGGACAGGTTGAGATAGTTTAAAAAGCATATGGGATCCTGGGCTTTATAAATAGTGGCAGAGTACAAAAGCAAGGAAGTTATGTTGAACCTTTGTAAAACACTGGTTCAGTCACAACTGGAGAATTGTGTCCAATTCTGGGCACTGCACTTTAGGAAGGATGTGACTGTCTTAGAGGGTGCAGAAAAGATTTACTAGAATAGTTCATGGGATGAGGGACTTCAGTTCCACTGAGACTGGAGAAGCTGGGGTTGTTCTCCTTAGAGCATAGATGGAGATGGGGAGATTTGATAGCAGTGTTCAAAATCATGACAGTTTAGACAAAGTAAATAGAGAAACTGTTCCCATTGGCGAAAGGGTCGAGGAACCAGAGGACACGGATTTAAAGTGATTGGCAAAAGAACCAAAAAAGGTGATGAGGAAAAACTTTTTTTTAAAAAAGTGAGTTGTTATGATCTGGATTGCATTACCTGAAAGGATGGTGGATGCAGATTCAATTGTGGCTTCAAAAAAAGGAATTGGATCAATATTTGAAGAGAAAAAACTACAGGGCTACAGGGAAAGAGACTAACTGGATTGCTCTTACAAAGAGCCAGCACAGGCTCAGTGGGCCTCCTCTTGTGCTGTAACAATGTTATGATTCTTGTTTGATTGAGTCTGAAGCATGGGGATAAGGCTTCCATGCATGTTAAGTATCTAGCCAAGTCAAAAAAAACACTGGCATGTGCTGAGGGGCCAGTGGATTCACAACTGGCTTTGCTGGAGGCCCTGATCAATATCCAGTAACTCCTGCTGAAAGTTACTGTGTTGACCCAAAATAGAGACATTTCTGCTAAGCTGCAGCACTTCTACAGTCAAGCACCTGCCAAACACTCTTTTCAAGATCATGAATCGTAACAACCTATGGAAAAACAGTATGAATTATAGGTACTACTGCCTGGTAGGGCGAGAAAGGAGATAAAATACTAACATTTGGCTGTTCACATCAAGGCTTTCAAAAAGGGCAAGATCCTGAAATTGAAATTGCAGAAATGTAAGTCACTGGTGTACTCAGCTTAGATAGCATGTGGAAGTGGTTTGTGAAGCAGAACAGGTGGTGACACACCCTGTCTCCCATCTCAAGCCACAATGTTGAGAAAATGTGGTGTAGGAAGCAGGACTCAACCAGGCTGCTTAAGTGATATAGGCCCACAGAAGACAGGAGGAGGAGGGAGGGAGAGAAAAATTAAGAAAGATGGAAGTACATAACAATAAGCATGTACTGGCATGGAAATGCATTCACAAGTCCAGTTAAATTCCAGAGTTTCACTGCCAAGTGTCTGTGGATTCAAATATTGAACATCAGTACTGAGCAGCTAGACTGGTGCAGGCAACAAGGTCTGAACAAACTACATTCCTCACACAAGGGTGGGTACAAAAATACTCCTGACTAAGACAAGTAATATTGCAAAACTCCCTGGTTTATGTAAACTTTTTCCAAGTGAAACTAAAACATCTGTTTAGTCTATCTTGGGCATGATTACAACCAAGACCTGACATTTGAATTTTGCCTCTACCATCTGTACTCCATGCAGAGGAGTCCTGTGGTAGCAGGAAAAAAAGAGTCACCAAGTGAATGGCATTTAACATTCCACTTGTGCTAAAGATTCTATGTTACAGAATACATATACACACACATAACCACCAACTGCAGGTATTTGTATAGTATTCATTCCCTTCCATGCAGAGGTCTGTGCAATACAAAAATGAATTGGTAGAGATTAGAAAACAAGCTAGCAATAACTAGGCACAACACTATCACAAGTCCACTGAAGAAAGCCTCAGTAGGTCATTTGTACATGTATTCAATACCAAGTAAGCGAATCCATCATCAAGACTAATAAATTTGTAATTTAACAGTACAAAAATCATAGCTCAACAAGGGAGTGCTACACAAAACCAAGCAGATGGTCAGACGTTAGAGCCCTGAGCTGCCCATCTCAAACTCAGTTTTTGCCAGACACAGGCCAGCCCTCCACAAATTTTTTCTCAAGCAGGAAAGACAGCCCTCCCTCCAGCCGATTCATCAGGAAACACTGTCCTCTGTCCAGCTGATTTATGTGTTCTGCTGACTGATGAATATGGTAGTGGAGAATCTACAACCCAGTCTCCACACCATTCTCATTTGGTGTTACTGCATGGCAGAAAGAGTCATGGAGCAAAATAAGGGAAAACATACCACACCTGCTGTATGAGAAATTTTAATAGCTTTAAGCTTATATTTGCAAGAAATGGCACTTCAACAATAAAACAGGGATCCATACCTGCTTTCACCTGTAACATTTTGATTAAAACCCAGTTAGATAAAAATAAATTCTGGAGCAGCTCCAGAGCTGATTGCACCTAAAGTCAAAACACTTGTTTCATAACAGAAATGACTAAACACTCCTATTACAGGAAATCAAGGCAGCACAATGGGAAGTGACCCAGAATGGGGGGGGCAACTGAAAGCTGCAACAGCCATTTGCTTCCCACCCCTTCAAAACAAACTCCCTCCCCAGTAAACTACAGATGGCAGTCAAGGTTACAAAGGGATACAACTCCAAAATGTTGAAAGTTACAGCAATGGAAGATTTCAAACAGATCAAAATGAGTTACTTCCTCAGTATTGTATGTTCTGCCAAAGGGTGTGAATAATCCTGAACAGGAAACCCTCAAATACAGCTAGCAGCAAAACTCACCACCTCAGTTGTGCAAAACACTGGGGAGGGAACTTAGCTTTTGTAGCAAGCAGAAAAGCACTTTACACTTGAAATAAGCCCCGAGATAAACCAGAGTCAGGGTCGTTACCAACTGGTAAAATGGAATCACTCCATTTCAAATGATAGTTCAGGCACTCAGTCACTTGCAAGGTTTACACTCCCATAGTTCAGGTGTAAAAGCTGCAGAACAGCTGGGAGGACACTGCAAGGTTGTAACACTAATACAAACCATCAAGTGCACGGTTCGTACTCCTGTGACTCGGCCAACGTTGTCTACCTCACACATTGCAGGAAAGGATGCCCCAGAGCATGGTACATTGGCGAGACCATGCAGACACTGCAACAACGGATGAACGGACACCGCGCAACAATCGCCAAACAGGAGGGTTCTCTCCCTGTCGGGAAACACTTCAGCAGTCATGGACATTCAGCCACTGACCTTCGGGTAAGCATACTCCAAGGCGGCCTTAGAGACACACGACAACGCAAAATCGTCGAGCAGAAATTGATAGCCAAGTTCCGCACCCATGAGGACGGCCTCAACCGGGATCTTGGGTTCATGTCACACTACACGTAACCCCACCAGCGAACACACTCTCTCTCTCGTATATTCGGTGGCCTTTTTAGGTGACACCTTTCTGTCTGCTCACTGTGATTGCCTTGGCAACGGGCAGTAATCACCAGGCATTGTTATGTGATCTTAAAATGCAAAGGATTCAAAAATGTCATTTCCACACCGCCTGAGGAAGGGGAAAGCCCCCGAAAGCTTGTGGGATTAAAAATAAAATTGTTGGACTATAACTTGGTGTTGTAAAATTGTTTACAATTACAAACCATCAAGTCAGTGCAAAACCCAGGGGTTTAGTCTATGGGCTGGATTTTGCCGTGAGTAGCATCAACTGTTAGTTAGACTTGCACTTGCCGCTAGACTTTCTACGGGGTTTAGCACGGCAAGTTGCTGTCAGCGGGACAGCCAAATGGCATGGTGCCCTCTACAGGGCATCTGGGACCTGTGTGAGCAGGGCAAGCAACAGTGTATCTACTTAACCAGATTGAAGAATCGTTAATGAGTAGTACAGAGACTGAAGCAGGAACTGTAAGTTAGAATAGTGAATTCAATGTCAAATCAGGTACAGTAAGCAAAATAGAAGGAAAGAAAGATTGGATTAAGAGACAGACAAGAAAAAAATTGTAAAAATGTCTAACAATTAAAAGCTGAAGGAATGAGATTCCACACTTGTAAAAGTTAATTTGTGCTAGAGGGGTTGTTTGGCAGTAATTAAGAACTACCATGCTGTTAAAAGGGTACTTACTCTTAGATATCGACTAAACACACCGAAAAAAAAAATTAGGGTTTGTCCATTCCAGTGTAAGTACAGGAACTTCATACTGTTCAATAAAACTGAATGGTGAGTCAGATGGCACAATGTTTTCATGCAGCTTTGGAAGGAGCAGGGCATTTGGGACAGCAACTTCTGGATTTCCGTGTTTAACTGCATATTTGCGGTTGCTGTAAATTACTGTCCGATTTGCACATAATGGCAACTGCTGTTAGCCTCACCGTTATTTTTACAGCAAAATCCAGCCTGTTAAAACCTACTAGTATGATACAGGCCAACACTAAGGACATTCTATTTTTAGAAGCTGAACTTTCTCCATCTCAAATTTTAACTAGTTTATCATGATTCATATGTCTCCACATCACATATGGGAAAGGAGTGGTCTTATGTTAAAGACACAATCCACAGCACCAGCCAACAGGAACAAAAGTTTACATAAATACACTGCAAACAATATAACGAGCATTGATTGCCATGCTAGTTTACTGGACGAGTTAAATACATTTGTTGCATTACCAAGAATGTGTTGGATTTAGAAATCCAAGATAATTAGTTGAACTAAAATTAATTATAATAGGTCTGCATGGATACCTGCCCAATAAAGTAGATTCCAGCTACAGCCAGGATTATTCATGCTCTGAACGGATGAGATAAGCACTAAATCTTGATATGGAGTTGTACCATGCTGAAGAGATTTTTTTTTTGGTTGGGGGGGGGGGGGGCGGGGGAGAAGGAAGGAAAAAAAACAGGATGACTTGTTTTACAAAGACAAATGGCTGGAGCAGCTTTCAATTGCTCTCAACACTTGTCTTTCCTGTACTAGAGTATTAAGCCTATGAATAAATGTGTTTTGACTGTACCAGGTGTGGACCTACTCCAGAATTTTGTTTGGGCTTTAATCAGACTGCTAATGAGTCAAACTAGACAAGTCTCTGGAGTTTATGGGGCAAATCAGTAACATTCAGAACAAAATTAATTCACAACTTAGACTTTTTGAATCTTCAAACTGCCTATTTACTGATTGTAATGGTGATACAGCAAGAGCACTTCACACACTCTTGAAAGGTGTGCAACCTTTTAGACAAATTAGGACTAAAATCACTCAGGGCATCAATGTACTGGAGTGCCAATGCATTTGAAATACACATTTGCAACAAATGGCAGACAAATCTATTCATCAATTTCACATGTTGCTTTCCTGCAGTAGTACAGCAGAGGTTTTGAGGCACCAAAAAAGGAGAATCACCATAAGCCACTTCACCTGCCCGTCCTCTCACCCAGAGATAACAGTGTTTCAAATCGGGAAAAGACCTTCAGTCCATTGAGTCCACCTAGCCACAGTATTCCCTTAGTGCACTTCAAAATCCTTTGTTTTGGGCAGGGGGGGGGGGGGGGGGCGGTGAGGAAAGAACAGAATAATTACAAATTTGATCACATTATTTTTATTCATTCTCTGGGCAATGATGTCACTGGCAAACCCAGTATTCATTACCCATCCCTAGCTGCCCCAAGAAAGTGATGGTAATGTGCCTTCTTGAACAATGCAGACATGTCCCCTCAAATGAAAAAGGGTGGCACTGCCAAATTTAGATCCCCCTGGTTGTCTAGAAGCATCAGGGCAAGATAAAGCAGAAAAAGAAAGCTTATGATGGTCACAGAAAACTAAATACTGCAGAAAGCCTAGAGGAGTATAGAAAGTACAGGGATGATGTAAAAAAGGAAAGCAAAGAGGGCATGAAAAAACCCAACAATGTTTTATCAGTACATTAAGAACAAGAGGATAGCTAAGGAAAAGGTGGGATAAGGGTAACTTGTGTTTAGAAGCAGAGGATGTGGGTAGGATTTTAAATGAATATTTTGTCTCCGTATTCAGAAAGGAAAGGGATGATCTGGACGTAGTAAAGAGGAGAGGTGTGAAATATTGGATAAGGTAAACATAATGAGGGGAAGTACTAGAGGGATTGGAATCCTCGAAAGTTGATAAGTCACCAGGGCCAGATAGATTGTTTCCTAGACTATTGAAGGAAGCCAGGGAGGAAATAGCAGATGCCCTGAGGATCATTTTCCAATCCTCACTAGATACAGGGGAGGTACCAGAGGACTGCAAACGTAGTACCTTTGTTTAAAGAGTACGATGGAAAGGCTGAACAATTATAGGCCGGTCAGTCTAACCTCAGTGGTGGGCAAACTATTAGAATCAATATTTTTAACCTGAGGAAGGAGGAAGCCTCCGAAAGCTTGTAAATTTCAAATAAAATCGTTGGACTATAACTTGGTGTTGTAAAATTGTTTACAATTATTAGAATCAATACTGAGATAGGATAAACTGTCACTTGGAAAGGCATGGTTTAATCAGCGATAGTCAGCATAGATTTGTTCAGGGAAGATCATGCCTTACAAATCTGATTGAATTCTCTGAGGAAGTGACAAGGAAGATTGATGAGGGTAGTGCAGTGGATGTTGTCTAAATGGATTTTAGTAAGGCATTTGACAAGGTCCCACATGGCAGACTGGTCAGAAAGGTAAAAGCCCATGGGATACAAGGAAATCTGGCGAATTGGATCCAAAATTAGCTCAGTTACAGGAAACAAAGGGTAAAAGTCGAT
Source organism: Heptranchias perlo (assembly GCF_035084215.1). NCBI lineage: Eukaryota > Metazoa > Chordata > Chondrichthyes > Hexanchiformes > Hexanchidae > Heptranchias > Heptranchias perlo. The sequence goes on from NC_090352.1 coordinate 4,447,103, forward strand.
GGATGTCTTTGCCAACGGAAATCAGTTTCCGGTGGCGTGCTACAGGGCTGTGTTGGGTCTCTTGCTGTTTGTGGTATATATTAATGATGTGGACTTGAATGTAGGGGGCATGATTAGCATATTTGCTGACACAAAAATTGGCCGCATAGTTGAAAGTGAAGAGGATAGCTGTAGATTCCAAGAAGATATCAATGGGTTGGTGGAGTGGGTGGAAAAGTGGCAAATTGAGTTCAACCGGGAGAAGCGTGAGGTAATGCACTTCAGGAGGGCAAACAGTAAAAAAGGGAATACGCAGTAAACGGGAATATATTGAGGGATAGAGGAAGTGAGAGACCTTTGAGTGCATGTGCACAGGTTCCTGAAGGTGGCAGTACAGGTAGATAAGGTTGTGAAGGCCTATGGAATGCTCTGTTATTAGCCGAGTATAGAATACAAAAGCAGGGATGTAATGATGGAACTGTATAAAACGCTGGTGAGGCCACAGCTGGAGTATTGTGCGCAGTTCTGGTCGCCACATTAAAGGAAGGATGTAATTGCTCTGGAGAGAGTAGAGAAGACTTACAAGAATGTTGCCAGGGCTTGAAAATTGCAGCTATGAGGAGATTGGATAGGCTGGGGTTATTTTCCTTGGAGCAGAGGAGACTTGATTGTGTATAAAATTATGAGGGGCCTAGACAGTAGAGTAGACAGGAAGTACGTTTCCCCTAGCAGAGAGTTCAAGAACATGGAGTAGGCCATTCAGCCCCTCATGCCTGCTCCGCCATTTGATAAGATCATGGCTGATCTGTGATCTAACTCCATATACCTGCCTTTGGCCCATATCCCTTAATACCTTTGGTTGCCAAAAAGCTATCTATCTCAGATTTAAATTTAGCAATTAAGCTCGTATCAATTGCCGTTTGCAGAAGAGAGTTCCAAACTTCTACCACCCTTTGTGAGTAGAAATGTTTTCTAATCTCGCTCCTGAAAGGTCTGGCTCTAATCTTTAGACTGTGCCCCCTACTCCTAGAATCCCCACCAGCGGAAATAATTTCTCTGTCCACCCTATCCGTTCCCCTTAATATCTTATAAGCTTCGATCAGATCACCCCTTAACCTTCGAAACTCCAGAGAATACAACCCCAATTTGTGTAATCTCTCCTCCTAACTTAACCCTTGAAGTCCGAGTATCATTCTAGTTAACCTACACTGCACTCCCTCCAAGGCCAATATGTCCTTCCGAAGGTGCGGTGCTCAGAACTGCTCACAGTACTCCAGGTGCGGTCGAACCAGGGTTTTGTATAGCTGCAGCATAACTTCTGCCCCCTTGTACTCTAGTCCTCTAGATGTAAAGGCCAGTATTCCATCAGCCTTACTGATTATTTTCTGCACCTGTTCATGACACTTCAATGATCTATGTACCTGAACCCCTAGGTTCCTTTGGACATCCACTGTTTTTAAACTTTTTACCATTTAGAAAGAACTAGAGGACATAGATTTAAGCTGATTGGTGGAAGGATTAGAGGTGACATGAGGAAAAACTTTACCCAGAGGGTGGTGGTAGATGCAGGGACCCTGAACTCCTTAAAAGTACCTGGACCTGCACCTAAAGTGCTGTAAGCTGCAGGGCTACAGACCGGGTGCTGTAAGGGGAGATTAGAATCAGCACCTGGTTGTTCTCCGAGCTGGTGCAGACATGGGCCAAATGGCCCCCTTCTGTGCTATATCTTTTCTATGGTCCTGAGTTGCTTGCTAGGCCACTTCAGAAGGCAGTTAAGAGTCAACCACATTGAATCCTACACAAAGTTTTACCTTTAGTTAAAAGCTGGACAAGGAAGGCCACCATTCTGGAACCACAACTTCAGTTCACATCATTTAAATTGTAGAGATTTCTTTAAGAAAAATAAGTGCTGATCCAGAAGTTATCTAATTTCAGTGGAATGAGAGACCAAGCCCAAAATAATTGGTTGGAAAAATGGCAAATCAAAACAGACTAGCAATGGGAAACTTAAAAATCAGTTGGATCCAGTACAAGTTACAGGCATTCTGGCATGACTTGTCCATGGAACCCTTTAAATGAAAATTTGATAACCGGGAAGCAAAAAAAATTAGGAAACATGGAAGAGAGAATATGAATGACTGGCAGCTAACATGGGGAATAGCAAGGGGCCTCTTTAGAGCACATGTGTAGTAAAAGTCAGGGGAGAAAAACTCCAGTGTAATCTTTTACCTGAGTGAGGAAATCCCACAAGTATTTCAGCTTAGTTTATAAACCTAGTAAAGCAAAGGGACTGTAGGAGTACCAAAGAAGTTGAAAGGCCAATACTGGAAATAAATATTTTAAAAAGGAAGCTATTAAAGAGATTAAAAAGTGGCATAAATAATATACTCAAGGGCAATTAGGGATGGGCAATAAATGCTGACCTCGCCAGTGACGCCCACAACCCGTGAACGAATAAAAAAAATATATACATCTGAATACTGAAGGAGGTTGGAAAAGAGATAATGGCAACAAGAGATTTTTTTTTTAAATCTTAAGAAACCAAAATTATGCCAAAGAACCAGAAGAGTGCTGAATGTTACAAAGAAAAAAGCAAACCAAACACTCATTTCTAAAAAGGGATAGAATTGAAAAGCAGAGAAGTTCAACTTTTATAGAAATCTTTGTTAGACCACACTTGGAAAACTGTGAACCGTTCTGGTCTCCGTATTGTAAAAGAAAAAAGGATGTCGAGGCACTGGAGAAGGTGCACAAAAGATTTACTAGAATTGAGGTTAGATCGATCAAGACTGAAGAAACTGGAGCTCTTCAGAAAAAAAAAATTGAGGGGTGACCTGAGAGGTCTTTAAGATTATGAAATGGTTTGATAGGGTAGACACAGAAGCAGTTTCCACTTATGGGAGACCCCAGAGCTTAGGGCCATAAATAGAAGAGTCACAAATAAATCCAATAGGGAATTCAGGAGAAACTTCTTTACTCAGTGGTTGGAATGTGGAACTCACTACCACAAGGAGTAGTTGAGGTGACTAGCATAGATGCATTTAAGGGGAAGCTAGAAAAACATGAGGGAGAAAGGAATGAGTTAGATGAAGTAGGGAGGGAGGAGGCATGTATGGAGCATAAACACAGCACAGACTTGTTGGGCCAAATAGCCTGTACATTCTATGTAATCCCTGTTCAGAAAGGGAAGAGGATAAACCAGGCCATTTTGGGGGCTAGTCTAACCTCTTGTGGGTGTGCAGGATAATTAGCAACAGCACAGGCTAATAAACTAGCTGAGCACAACCTACCCTTCACAAGTCAGCTTAACTCTAGCTTTAATGGATAACCCTAAACTCAATTCATATTTTATAGCACAAGTCACAGTCTGAGTACATTTATTCTTCCACTATCCAAGAACACTTGACTGTCTTGTCAATTCAGTGAGCTACTGTAACTAGGGTATCTGTTTAACCGAACAATTCTAGTTTAGCAAATAGTGCTAATAATCACTGGCTCATGGAGAGTTAGGGCTTGCTTAGAGAAGCTGTCTTGGAAGTTAGGGAGGAACATGCATGTGTTCTTAGTTTGCAAACTGAACTAGTTAGCTTTTTACTGCATAATATAAAGTCCAGATTGGGATCCCTGCCAAAGTATCAGAACGACCACAATTTCTAAAGCTATCTGGAATATTATCCTAATTACACAGAATTTGGGGAAGGAATTTGATACAGTGCTACTTAGGCACAAGAGGACTATATCAAATCAGCCACCATGGCAAAAATGAGAATGCATGCAGGCAGACCGAACATGTTAGCAAAGTAGGCAGATGCAGAGAAGTATGATGTTTTACCACAAATGCCACTGAGGCATTTGCCTGAGGAAGGAGAAAATCTCCGAAAGCTTGTGAATTTAAAATAAAATTGCTGGACTATAACTTGGTGTTGTAAAATTGTTTACAATTGTCAACCCCAGTCCATCACCGGCATCTCCACATCATGACTGAGGCAAAGACTAATCATTTAAAAAATGGGATAAGCATATAGGATACAAAGAAACAGGATCAGCTCCAACTGACAGCTAGCATCAGCACAGTGGGTCAAATATCTTCCTCCAATGCAACTGCAAGTTTTGGCTCCCTTACCTCAAAATTCCATCTTCACTGCATTGTGCAACTCAAGTTTAGGGTGGAAACTATATTCAGCAGCCTGCTAAAAGCAATTACTTAATTGGCAGTACAAAGGGGCAGGAGGAGAAAAAAAGGGAGAAATATTTATCCTACAGATCTGATCTTTACTGTTCAAGTTTTTGTATAACTGGCAAATAAATGTAAAGTGCTTCAATACTATTACTAGTATTGAAGGGTATTGTTGCCCCTCTAACCAGATGGTCTTTCAGATCAATTTTAATTTGGAGAAAAAAATCATAGCAATATCCCATCCAGTAGGATTGGCAGCAAAAGCAGCTGTTGCTCAACAGCCTCAACTCATAGCAAAAAGTCCAAGTCAGCAGTCACTAATGCTTACAGCATTATCCTGGAATACTGTGCTGCAAACAATGGAAAGTGATCCCTGAACAAAAAGGGACCTGTTTTCAGGCCATATTATCCAAATCTGTACTCCAATTTCAGTTTAAATTTGAATCACAGGAGTTCTAGGTCAAAGTACAATCTGCAAACTGACCATAACCCTTAAAGTACAGGTTCAATCATCTGCTACATGAGTTTCCTCAAGAGGGGAGCACTGGATTTGTTTCTGGCCTACAAAAACCTAAGGGCTACAAGTACTCACTGGTGTGTCCTACAAAATTTGTCATAACCAAAATATAATCCTAGATGGACCCATGTACATCCTCCAACCATTCCAAGTTTGGCTTTTCCAAATGTCTCCTCTCTTCTCCTCCTCCCCCATTCATTTCCCAAGTAAAACTTTAGGAAACTCATGTCCAGACTGTATAAATACTATCCAGTTAAGAGCCCTATGCCCCAAACTCTAAGAAACTATGTGGTAATGGCAGGCAAGGACATCAACGCATCCATGAACCATGTAAGGATTTCACATTGTCAAAACCACCAAGTAATGTTGATCCACCCGCAAGCGATACACCATGTTGTGGTCAGGCCACATTATACAGACTGGTTATTCTCTTGTAAAATTCTGAAACGGATCTCAAGGTTAAGTGTATGGCCTGCAGCCAAAGTTACTTCACTCCATAGGCAAGTCAAGAATTTCAGGCTCCCATTAACTTAGACAGTGATGAAGGAACATTTGCCAAGGAAAATTACTTTTTGCAGAGCAAGTTGAGGAAACATGAACGTTTCAAAGCAATTCCTGATTTGGGCCACAAAAGCAGCAGCTGTACAAAGGGGAAAAAAGTTTCCAGTCAGAATCACTATCACTGCCTCCTTTACCAAAGCTAGCAAGACTACTTTTCAGTAGGAGTTTGAACCTTTGCAGCCATTTTGTTGATGTGGGTAAGGCCTTTTGGGAAGACCATTTCTTTATTGGAACTTCCACACTGTAGATGAAAATTTGCTGGGCACAGACTCTAAAACTCGAAATAGTTTCCCCCCACTCCTAGAATCGTTGCAGCACAGGAGGCAGCCATTAGGCCTGTGTTGGCTCTTTGTAAGAGCAATCCAGTTGTCCCATACCCCTGCAGCCCTGCAAATATTTCCCCCCCTTCAAGCATTTATCTAATTCCTTTGAAAGCCACAATTGAATCTGAATCCTCCACTCCTTCAGGCAATGCATTCCAGATCATAACTACTCGCTGCATAAAAGTTTTTCCTCACTTCGCTTTTGGTTCTTTTGCCAACCACCTTAAATCTGTGTCCTTGACACTTCGCCAATGGGAGCAGTTTCTCTATTTTATCTAAACCCCTCATGATTTTGAACACTATCAAATCTCCCCTTAACCTTCTCTGCTCCAAGGAGGAGAACAACCACAGCTTCTCCAGTCATCCCACATAACTGAAGTCCCTCGTCCCTAGAGTCATACAGCACGGATAGAGGCCCTTCGGCCCATCGTGTCCGCGCCGGCCATCAAGCCCTGCCTACTCTAATCCCATATTCCAGCATTTGGTCCATAGCCTTGTATGCTATGGCATTTCAAGTGCTCATCCAAATGCTTCTTGAATGTTGTGAGGGTTCCTGCCTCCACAACCCTTTCAGGCAGTGAGTTCCAGACTCCAACCACCCTCTGGGTGAAAAAGTTATTTCTCAAATCCCCTCTAAACCTCCCGCCTTTTACCTTGAATCTATGTCCCCTTGTTATAGAACCCTCAACGAAGGGAAAAAGCTCCTTAGTATCCATCCTATCTGTGCCCCTCATAATTTTGTACACCTCAATCATGTCCCCCCTCAGCCTCCTCTGCTCCAAAGAAAACAAACCCAATCTTCCCAGTCTCTCTTCATAGCTGAAGCGCTCCAGCCCTGGTAACATCCTGGTGAATCTCCTCTGCACCCTCTCCAAAGCAATCACATCCTTCCTGTAGTGTGGCGACCAGAACTGCACACAGTACTCCAGCTGTGGCCTAACCAGTGTTTTATACAGCTCCATCATAACCTCCTTGCTCTTATATTCTATGCCTCGGCTAATAAAGGCAAGTATCCCATATGCCTTCTTTACCACCTTATCTACCTGTTCCGCCGCCTTCAGGGATCTGTGAACTTGCACACCAAGATCCCTCTGACCCTCTGTCTTGCCTAGGGTCCTCCCATTCATTGTATATTCCCTTGCCTTGTTAGTCCCTCCAAAGTGCATCACCTCGCACTTTTCCGGGTTAAATTCCATTTGCCACTGTTCCGCCCATCTGACCAACCCATCTATATCGTCCTGCAGACTGAGGCTATCCTCCTCGCTATTTACCACCCTACCAATCTTTGCATCATCAGCGAACTTACTGATCATACCTTTTACATTCATATCCAAGTCATTAATGTAGACCACAAACAGCAAGGGACCCAGCGATCCCTGTGGTACCCCACTGGCCACAGGCTTCCAGTCACAAAAACAACCTTCGACCATCACCCTCTGCCTTCTGCCACTAAGCCAGTTTTGTATCCAAAGTGCCACGGCACCCTGGATTCCATGGGCTCGTACCTTCTTGACCAGTCTCCTGTGAGGGACTTTATCGAAGGCCTTACTGAAATCCATGTATACCACATCCACTGCGTTACCCTCATCCACACGCCTAGTCACCCCCTCAAAAAATTCAATCAAATTAGTCAGACATGATCTTCCCTTGACAAAGCCATGTTGACTATCCTGATTAATCCTTGCTTCTCCAAGTGGAGACTAATTTTGTCCTTCAGAATTTTTTCCAATAATTTTCCTACCACTGATGTTAGGCTCACTGGCCTGTAGTTCCCCGGTTTTTCCCTACTCCCCTTCTTCAATAATGGTACTACATTAGCGGTTCTCCAGTCCTCTGGCACATCCCCTGTGGCCAGAGAGGTTCTGAATATATGTGTCAGAGCCCCCGCAATCTCCTCCTTTGCCTCACAGTAGCCTGGGATACATTTCGTCCGGGCCTGGGGATTTATCCATTTTTAGGCCTGCTAAAACCGCCAATACCTCCTCCCGCTCGATGTTAATATGTTCGAGTATATCACAGTCCCCCTGCCGTATTTCTATGTCTACATCGTCCTTCTCCATAGTGAAAACAGATGCAAAAAATTCATTTAGTAAATCCCCTTGGCACCCTCTAAGGTGTTGACATCCTTCCTAAAGTGTGGTACCCAGAATTGGACACAATACTCCAGTTGTGGCCAAACCAACCAGTGTTTTATAAAAAGTTCAATATAACTTCCTTGCTTTTGTACTGTATGCCTCTTAATAAAGCCCAGGATCCCTTATTTTTTTAAAAAACAGCTTTCTCAATCTGTCCTGTCACCTTCAAAGATTTGTGCACATATACCCCTTGATCTCTGTTCCTGTATCCTCTTTGGAATTGTATTATTTAATTTATATTGCCTCTCCTCGTTCTCCCTGCCAAAATGCATCACTTCACACTTCCCTGCATAAATTTCATCTGCCATGTGTCCACCCATTCCACCAGCCTGTCTATGTCCTCTTGAAGTCTATCACTATCCTCCTCACTGTTCACAACCCATCCAGGTTTTGTGTCATCTGCAAATTTTGAAGTTGTACCCTGTACACCCAAGTCCAAGTCATTAATATATCAAGAAAAGCAGCAGACTTTGTACCAACCCCTGGGACACACCAACATACCTTCCTCCAGTCCAAAAACCAACTGTTCACCACTACTGTTTCCTGTCACTTAGCCAATTTTGTATCCATTCTGCCACTGCTCCTTTTATTCTATGGGCTTCAATTTTGCTGACAAGTCTATTATGTGGCACTTTATCAAACACCTATTGAATGTCCATATAGAATCAAATGCATTGCCCTCATCAAAAAAAAGTTCGTTAAACACAATTTGCCTTTAACAAATCAGTGCTGGCTTTCTTATTAATCCACCTTGTCCAAGTGACAATTGATAATCTGGGACAAAAAAAATTGTTTCCAAAAGCTTCCCCACCAAGGTTAAATTGACTGGCCTGTAGTTGCTGGGTTTATCCTCACCTTTTTTGAACGCGGGCGTAACATTTGCAATTCTCCAGTCCTCTGGCACCATCCCCTATATAAGGATGATTGGAAGATTATGGTCATCACTTTTGCAATTTCCACCCTTACTTCCCTCAGCAACCGAGGATGCATCCCATCCAGACTGGGTGACTCATCTACTTTAAGTATAGCAAGCCTTTCTAATACCTCCTATCAATTTTCACCCCATCTAGTATCTCAACTACCTCCCCTTTTATTGTAACTTTGGCAGCATCTTCTTCCTTGGTAAAGACAGATGCAAAGTACTCATTTAGTACCTCAGTATGAAAACAGAGGGCATGGCTGAGATCTTTTTTGGTCCCTAATCAGCCCCATGTCTCCTCTTACTACCAGTTTACTATTTATATGCATAAAGACGACTTTTGGATTCCCTTTTATGTTAGCTGGCAGTCTATTCTCCTACTCTTTGCCCCTCTTTACTTTTTCACCACTTTTTTCTATATTCAGCCTTGTTCTCACTTGTATTATCAACCTGACATCTGACATACTTCATCTTAAGTCATTCAGGGAGCTCTGGCTTTGGTTGTCCTACCTTTCCCCTCGTGGGAACGTACCTAGATTGTATTCGAACCATCTCCTCTTTAAAGGCCGCCTATTGTTTGATTACAGTTCTGCCTGCCAATTGTTGATTCCAATTTATCTGGGACAGATCTGTTCTCAACCCACTGAAATTGGCCCTCCTCCAATTAGGTATATTTATTCCACATTGCTCCTTGTCCTTTTCCATAAGGAATCTAAACTTTATGATACAAGATCACTGTTCCCTAAATATTCCCCCCCAAACACTTGCTCCACTTGACCATCATTCCGCAGAACCAGCAATGCCTCCTTCCTCATTGGGCTGGAAACACTCTGAAATAAAGTTCTCCTGAACACACTTAAAATGCCTCCCCCTCTTTGTCCTTCACACTATTACCATCCCAGTCTGTGTTAGGATAGTAAAGTCCATTATTTTTTTTTTATTATTCATTCATGGGATGTGGGCATTGCTGGCAAGGCTAGTATTTATTGCCCAACTCTAATTGCCCTCGAGAAGGTGGTGGTGAGCTGCCTTCTTGAACTGTTGCAGTCCATGTGAAGGTTCTCCCACAATGCTGCAGGTAGGGAGTGCCAGGATTTTGACCCAGCAACGATGAAGGAACAGCGATATATTTCCAAGTCGGGACGGTGTGTGACTTGGAGGGGAATGTGCAGGTAATGTTGTTCCCATGTGCCTGCTGCCCTTGTCCTTCTAGGTGGTAGAGGTCACTGGTTTGGGAAGTGCTGTTGAAGAAGCCTTGGCGAGTTGCTGCAGTGCATCCTGTGGATGGTACATACTGCAGCCATGGTACACCAGTGGTGAAGGAAATGAATGTTTAGGATGGTGGATGGGGTGCCAATCAAATGGGCTGCTTTGTCCTGGATGATGTTGAGCTTCGAGTGTTGTTGGAGCTGCACTCATCCAGGCAAGGGGAGAGTATTCCATCACACTCCTGGCTTGTGCCTTGTAGATGGTGGAAAGGCTTTGGGGAGTCAGGAGGTGAGTCACTCGCCGCAGAATACCCAGCCTCTGACCTCCTCTTGTAGCCACAGTATTTATGTGGCTGGTCCAGTTAATTTCTGGTCAATGGTGACCCCCAGGATGTTGCCAGTGGGGGATTTTTTTTTTTTTTTTTTTATTCGTTCACGGGATGCGGGTGTAGCTGGCAAGGCCGGCATTTATTGCCCATCCCTTATTGCCCTCGAGAAGGTGGTGGTGAGCCGCCTTCTTGAACCGCTGCAGTCCGTGTGGTGACGGTTCTCCCACAGTGCTGTTAGGAAGGGAGTTCCAGGATTTTGACCCAGCGACAATGAAGGAACGGCGATATATTTCCAAGTCGGGATGGTGTGTGACTTGGAGGGGAACGTGCAGGTGGTGTTGTTCCCATGCGCCTGCTGCCCTTGTCCTTCTAGGTGGTAGAGGTCGCGGGTTTGGGAGGTGCTGTCGAAGAAGCCTTGGCGAGTTGCTGCAGTGCATCCTGTGGATGGTGCACACTGCAGCCACAGTGCGCCGGTGGTGAAGGGAGTGAATGTTTAGGGTGGTGGATGGGGTGCCAATCAAGCGGGCTGCTTTATCTTGGATGGTGTCGAGCTTCTTGAGTGTTGTTGGAGCTGCACTCATCCAGGCAAGTGGAGAGTATTCCATCACACTCCTGATTTGTGCCTTGTAGATGGTGGAAAGGCTTTGGGGAGTCAGGAGGTGAGTCACTCGCCACAGAATACCCAGCCTCTGACCTGCTCTCGTAGCCACAGTATTTATATGGCTGGTCCAGTTAAGTTTCTGGTCAATGGTGACCCCCAGGATGTTGATGGTGGGGGATTCGGCGATGGTAATGCCGTTGAATGTCAAGGGGAGGTGGTTAGACTCTCTCTTGTTGGAGATGGCCATTGCCTGGCACTTATCTGGCGCGAATGTTACTTGCCACTTATCAGCCCAAGCCTGGATGTTGTCCAGGTCTTGCTGCATGCAGGCTCGGACTGCTTCATTATCTGAGGGGTTGCGAATGGAACTGAACACTGTGCAGTCATCAGCGAACATCCCCATTTCTGACCTTATGATGGAGGGAAGGTCATTGATGAAGCAGCTGAAGATGGTTGGGCCTAGGACACTGCCCTGAGGAACTCCTGCAGCAATGCCCTGGGGCTGAGATGATTGGCCTCCAACAACCACTACCATCTTCCTTTGTGCTAGGTATGACTCCAGCCACTGGAGAGTTTTCCCCCCGATTCCCATTGACTTCAATTTTACGAGGGCTCCTTGGTGCCACACTCGGTCAAATGCTGCCTTGATGTCAAGGGCAGTCACTCACCTCACCTCTGGAATTCAGCTCTTTTGTCCATGTTTGGACCAAGGCTGTAATGAGGTCTGGAGCAGAGTGGTCCTGGCGGAACCCAAACTGAGCATCGGTGAGCAGGTTTTTGGTGAGTAAGTGGCGCTTGATAGCACTGTCGACGACACCTTCCATCACTTTGCTGATGATTGAGAGTAGACTGATGGGGCGGTAATTGGCCGGATTGGATTTGTCCTGCTTTTTGTGGACAGGACATACATGGGCAATTTTCCACATTGTCGGGTGGATGCCAGTGTTGTAGCTGTACTGGAACAGGTTGGCTAGAGGCGCAGCTAGTTCTGGAGCACAAGTCTTCAGCACTACAGCTGGGATGTTGTCAGGGCCCATAGCCTTTGCTGTATCCAGTGCACTCAGCCGTTTCTTGATATCATGTGGAGTGAATCGAATTGGCCGAAGACTGGCTTCCGTGATGGTGGGGATATCGGGAGGAGGCTGAGATGGATCATCCACTCGGCACTTCTGGCTGAAGATGGTTGCAAACGCTTCAGCCTTGTCTTTTGCACTCACGTGCTGGACTCCGCCATCATTGAGAATGGGGATGTTTGCAGAGCCTCCTCCTCCCGTTAGTTGTTTCATTGTCCACCACCATTCACGACTGGATGTGGCAGGACTGCAGAGCTTTGATCTGATCCGTTGGTTGTGGAATCGCTTAGCTCTGTCTATAGCATGTTGCTTCCGCTGTTTAGCATGCATGTAGTCCTGAGTTGTAGCTTCACCAGGTTGGTACCTCATTTTTAGGTACGCCTGGTGCTGCTCCTGGCATGCTCTTCTACACTCCTCATTGAACCAGGGTTGATCCCCTGGCTTGTTGGTAATGGTAGAGTGAGGAATATGCCGGGCCATGAGGTTACAGATTATGCTGGAATACAATTCTGCTGCTGCTGATGGCCCACAGCGCCTCATGGATGCCCAGTTTTGAGCTGCTCGATCTGTTCTGAATCTATCCCATTTAGCACGGTGGTAGTGCCACACAACACGTTGGATGGTGTCCTCAGTGCGAAGACTGGACTTCATCTCCACGAGGACTGTGCGGTGGTCACTCCTACTAATACTGTCATGGACAGATGCATTTGCGACAGGTAGATTGGTGAGGACGAGGTCAAGTAAGTTTTTCCCTCGTGTTGGTTCGCTCACCACCTACCACAGGCCCAGTCTAGCAGCTATGTCCTTCAGGACTCGGCCAGCTCGGTCAGTAGTGGTGCTACCGAGCCACTCTTGGTGATGGACATTGAAGTCCCCCACCCAGAGTACATTTTGTGCCCTTGCTACCCTCAGTGCTTCCTCCAAGTGGTGTTCAACATGGAGGAGGACTGATTCATCAGCTGAGGGAGGACGGTAGGTGGTAATCAGCAGGAGGTTTCCTTGCCCATGTTTGACCTGATGCCATGAGATTTCATGGGGTCCAGAGTCAATGTTGAGGACTCCCAGGGCCACTCCCTCCTGACTGTATATCACTGTACCGCCACCTCTGGTGGGTCTGTCCTGCCGGTGGGAGAGGACATACCCAGGGATGGTGATGGAAGAGTCTGGGACGTTGGCTGAAAGATATGATTCTGTGAGTATGGCTATGTCAGGCTGTTGCTTGACTAGTCTGTGGGACAGCTCTCCCAATTTTGGCACAAGTCCCCAGATGTTAGTAAGGAGGACCTTGCAGGGTCGACTGGGCTTGGTGTTTTGCCGTTGTCGTGTCCGGTGCAGAGTGGTCCGATGCCGGGTGGTCCGTCCGGTTTTATTCTTCTTATGACTTTTCGTAGCGAGATTTTACAACTGAGTGGCTTGCTAGGCCATTTCAGAGGGCAATTAAGAATCAACCACATTGCTGTGGGTCTGGAGTCACATATAGGCCAGACCGGGTAAGGGCGGCAGGCTTCCTTCCCTAAAGGACATTAGTGAACCAGATGGGTTTTTACGACAATCCGGTAGTTTCATGGCTGCATCATTACTGATACTAGTATTTTAATTAATTGAATTTAATTAATTAATTGAATTTAAATTCACCAGCTGCCGTGGCGGGATTTGAACTCATGTCTCTGGATTTTAGTCCAGGCCTCTGGATTACTAGCCCAGTAACATAACCACTATGCTACCGTACCCTTGGTAATGCCGTTGAATGTCAAGGGGAGGTGGTTAGACTTTCTTGTTGGAGATAGTCATTGCCTGGCACTTGTTTGGTGTGTATGTTACTTGCCATTTATCAGCCCAAGCTTGGATGTTGTCCGGGTCTTGCTGCTTGCAGGCACGGACTGAGAATGGAACTGAACACTGCAATAGTCAGCGAACATCCCCTTTTCTGACCTTATGCTCGAGGGAAGGTCATTGATGAAGCAGCTGAAGATGTTTGGGCCTCGGACACTGTCCTGCAGCAATGTCCTGGGGATCTACTCTATTGTTCTTGCACTTCTAATTTCCCTGCAAATTTGCTCCTTTATCTCCTTCCCACTAGTTGGTGGCCTACAGAATACACCCAGTTGTATTATGGCACCTCTACTGTTTAACTAACCAAATAGATTCTGTCCTTGACCCCTCAAGGACATCCGCTCCCCAGCACAGCAATATTCTCCTTAAAAATCAATACCATCACCCCCTTTTCTTTCCCTTCCCTATTTTTCCTGAACACCGTGTACCCAATCCTGCCCTGAGCTAGGTCTCAGTTATCACCACTAAAACATACTGCCATGTGGTTATTTGCACCCGCAGCTCACCAACCTTATTTACCACGCTTTGTGCATTTACATATGCACTCTGAACCTATATTCGATCTTCTCATTTAGTCTGATCCTCCTTAGAAATAAAAGGGCTTTAGTCATGAAAGTTTTTCACTCCTACTTTTGTCCCCAAGCCAGTAGCTCTCTGGCCAATACAAGACTTGAAGAAACTGGAGATGATAATTCATTATTCTCCATGTGCTACCACCAAATCTTGGGAGTGCTCAATTGCTTAGGCTCCAAGAAATTCATTTATTTACTGAATCACAAACTTACAGGGAGATATGATTTGTTACAGTTCCATTAGAGAGATTATTTATAATAGATAGGGATGATAGCACTAGTGATCAGGCCTATAAAATATAGGGAACAGAGTTAGGTTAGATGCCAGGAAGTTTTCTCATCTGGATGAAACTGCTGAAGCATGTGGAATACTGTACCAGGAAATATTGCTAAAGGGTGAGTAGATGTACTATCAACTAGATGGCATGAACTTGATGGACCACATGTTCTTCACTCTAGATTTGTAGCTGCATATGAAATCCAATTAGTCATTGGACTAGACTAGGAGCAACTGCATCTACACTATTTGAATCTCTTCAATCAGGTTTCTGCACCTCCCACAGCACAAACAGCTATACTCCTACTTCCCAGTGACGCCCACAGAGAATGAATAAAAAAGGTCTCAATCAATGCCTTCTCCTCCAGACCTATCCTGGGCGGTCTCCTCCATGTAGCAACTACATAACTTTGAACTCCAAGGTTACTTTAATATATGACTGCATTGGTGCACAGCAGAGAAACTGAAGTTGTAACATTAAGCTGGAGGAAACTGCTGCTTATCCAAGATTGGATTCTGACCAGCAGTCTGGCAGCACAGACAGCAGGAGTTGAGACACCTGTTAAGGAGGTACAGGTGGATGTCAGTAAATGCAAAAGCTGACCCCATATCTTCAGATATCACCAAGATTCTAAACTGAGCAACATCAGGAAATACAATTAGAATCATTAGAACAGTTACAGCACGGAAGGAGGCCATTTGGCCGATCGAGTCAGCGCCAGCTCTATAAAAGAGCAACCCAGCCAGTTGCCCCACCCCCAAGTATTCATCCGGCTCCCTCCCGAAAGCCACGATGGCGTGAAAAATTTTATAAATTAATAAAACCACTTTTTATCACCCAGCTCTGGTGGAAGTAACATTTATAACAGCCTATTAAAAAAAATTCTGAATAAAAATGCCATTTAAATCAAAGCTGCTTTTATGGGCTGGAAATCCCTGCAAAGATTTTTTTATAGGCCTACTTCTGAGAGAGAATGATGTGGAGATGCCGGTGATGGACTGGGGTGGACAAATGCAAGGAGTCGCACAACACCAGGTTATAGTCCAACAGCTTTATTTGAAATCACAAAATTTCGGAGCTTTGCTCCTTAGTCAGGTGAGTGAAGAGTTGCATAAAAGGCACAGCATATATAGTCAGAGAACAATGCCTGGTGATTACAGATAATCTTTCTAACTGCCCTTTATCACACCTCAGCATTCTTGGATGTAATATTCTTGGATGTAATGTTTCCCTGACTAACTTGTCTGAACACCATTCACTCCTTTGATTGCTGTGATTATCTCTGCCGAGGTGTGATAAGGGCAGTTAGAAAGATTATCTGTAATTACCAGGCATTGTTCTGACTATATATGTGGTGCCTTTATGCAACTCTTCACACACCTGACGAAGGAGCAAAGCTCCAAAAGCTTGTGATTTCAAATAAAGCTGTTGGACTATAACCTGGTGTTGTGTGACTCCTTACATCGGAGAGAGAACAGATTTAAATTAGAATACTTGGCCTAAGCTTCAATTATTTCCTTGGCCTTCATTGCCAAATTATATTTGTGGAAATGTCTTTAATTCTGCTGCCTAGGGCCCTTTCTTCATTGACTCCACCTTGCTGCAGAACTTCAGCATTTTGTTCCAGTGAAGTTAGAACTTAATCTCAAGGAAATTCCATCTTCAGTTTCTTTAGCTGTGCTTTCTCAGTCACACCTCTTACCTGCTTCCCAATACTTCAGCATATTCCAGCACAGTACTTCTGTTGCACTCCATTCTGCATCCATTAGCTTCCAAACATGGGCCAAGGATTGTCCTGGACTGTTTCCAGCCCTCAGTATGCCATGCTTAAATGCTCATAAAATTCAATCGCACACAATGCACCTACCCCCCCCCCCCCACCGCTGCCACACCAAATCTCAGCCAGTGCTGTGCTCCCACAAATGCCTAGCCACCCCTTCTCTTTCCTCCTACTCCCCCCACCAAATCATACCAACCTCAACTCCTCCCCCAGCAAGGTGTTCCCAAAGCCCAGCATCTAAAAGTCTTCGAGCTCCTCTTTCCTTCCATCCCCCCACTCCACAAAAATGTCCAATGCCAGCACAAATTTCAAAGTTCTGAATTCAAATGTTATCCTCCAGGAAAGCTCTGAACAGCAATATATCAGCCAGAATTTAACTGATTTTCACAAACAAAATGAAGCATCAATTCATCAAACTTTGAAAGCTAGTATATACTAGCTGATCTCCCATAACTACACTCCAAAGCAGACAAATACACATAGGAGAAAAACTAGTTAGTGAGAAATGACTCATAAAATCAGTGTATTTTTATACCTTGCAGTACAGAAATCTAGAATACACTAGGTTGCAAAAAAAAATTAAAGACCAGCAGGAAGGACCATTAATTTAGATTAGAGGGAGGCTTGGAACAGAAGTCCTGATGTAAAAAAAGTTATTAAATCAAACAAACACTACACACCAGTGCAATTTCCATTGCCAAATGTTTTTATACGTTCTATATATTTCTTTATCTTCACTTATAAAAGTGAGGATTCTAAAATAGTGGACAGTAAAGAGCTACTTCCCCAGATTACATGCAATTTACTGTGGATAAGGAAAACTATTCTCCAGGGACCAGTCAGGAGTCAGTTGGAGATCTTATAAACTTACCAAATTTACATTGAAGATACATATCTTCACCCAGCAAGAATGTAACCTCTGACTCACCAACAAGCAATGCCCCATCAGTCTACTCTCAATCAGCAAAGTGATGGAAGGTGTTGTCAGTGTTATCAAGCAGCATTTGCTCACCAATGCTCAGTTTGGGTTCCACCAGGACCACTCTGCTCCAGACTTAAATTACAGCCTTGGTCCAAAGGGACAAAAGAGCTGAATTCCAGAGGTGAGGTGAAAGAGTGACTGCCCTTTACATCAAGGCAGCATTTGAACAAATGTGGCACCAAGGAGCTCTAGTAAAATTGGGAATCAGGGTGAAAACTCTCCAGTGGCTAGAGTCATACCTCAAAGGAAAATGGTAGTGGCTGTTGGAGGCCAATCATCTCAGCCCCAAGACACTGCTGCAGGCATTCCTCAGGGCAGTGTCCTAGGCCCAACCATCTTCAGCTGCTTCAATGACCTTCCCAGGTCAGAAATGGGGATGTTCATTGATGATTGCAGTGTTCAGTTCCATTCACAACCCTTCAGATAATGAAGCAGTCCATGCCCACATGGAGCAAGACCTGTGCCAGACAAGTGCCAGGCAATAACCATCTTCAACAAGAGAGTCTAACCACCTCCATGACATTCAACAGCATTACCAGCGCCAAATCCCCCACCATCAACATCCTGGGGATCACCATTGACTAGAAATGTAACTGGACCAGCCACATAAAATACTGTGGCTACAGAGCAGGTCAGAGGCTGGGTATTCAGCATAGAGTGACTCACCTGACTCCCCAAAGCCTTTCCACCTAAAAAGGCACAAGTCAGGAGTGTGATGGAATACTCCCCACTTGCCTGGATGAGTGCAGCTCCAACAACACCCAAGAAGCTCGACACCATCCAGGACAAAGCAGCCCGTTTGATTGGCACCCCATTCAGCACCCGAAACATTCACTCCCTTCACTGCCAGTGCAACGTGGCTGCAGTGTGTACCATCTACAGGATGCACTGCAGCAACTCGCCAAGGCTTCTTTGACAGCACCTCCCAAACCCACAATCTCTACCACCTAGAAGGACAAGGGCAGCAGGAACATGGGAACAACATCACCTGCATGTTCCCCTCCAAGTCACACACCTTTCAGACTTGGAAATATATAGCCATTCCTTCATTGTCACTGGGTCAAAATCTTGGAACTCCCTACCTAACAGCACTGTGGGAAAACCCTCACCACACTAACTGCAGTGGTTCAAGAAGGTGGCTCACCACCACCTTCTCAATTGCAATTCGGGATGGGCAATAAATACTGGCCTTGCCAGCGACACCCACATCCCATGAATGAATAAAAAAAGTGAATATTTCTAGCAGTTGTAGTTTGAGTGTAGCCATTCCATATGCAAATGATCAAGGTCAGACAAAATTTTATCAGTCGTGTTTAAAAATGCTTTACACTAAATCACTATGGAACAGTTTCCTTGCTCGCAAACTTATGAAACAGTTGGACACAGCTTTTCAATCTAAAAAAAGGAGCTCAACATTACTTCCCCAACCTTCACTCAGCTATGTACCTGGACTCTTGAAAGCAAGAAACATTTAATGTTTACACACTGTAGATTATTAAAGAGGCAACAATTCCAGGACAGATACTTGAATCATAAGGTCATCTGCATTTAAGATTACATTACAGCTTTGTTCCTCACTTGTAATGCTGCAGATGTTTTTTTTTGTTAAACAGAATGCTGTTTAGATTTATTGCTGATACAGCACCATTACAATGAGTATTAAAAGAATCAAGTTCCCTGATGGCTCACCAACAGCCACAAACTAGGGAGACCCCAGGTGTTCAAAAGGCCATGGATAGCATGAGGGGTTGTAATTGCACTCACCTTGAGCTGAAGGTGCAGAGGCCTAGGGGAAGGAGAGAGAACGAGGAACAAAAAAAACTCGGCTTTCATTCTCAACTACTATCCAGTTACCCATGCTGCAAAGCACAAGTATGACTGGACAGGACTCCGCTGCAATACTTCCCAATAGCCTGGAATCTTAACGGTCAGGTTTACATGCCCAAGTGACCACATTCTCAACAAAAGGTACTGCAAAATTATGTCTCAGCATAATTCAGTACTCATGGGGGTTTGGAAACAGAGGGGCAAAAAGGAGGAAAATTCTGCATGTGCAAATATTAATCATTATAGTAAGCAGGTCATGAATATATGTAGTGCACAATAGGATTTAAAACAGTTAAATTGAATTTTTGATGGCACTATGTACCATTAGTTTTCAGTGATTTAAAAAAGGTAAATTTGAGTTGACCCATATTTCTTAAAATACATTAGGCAAGGCAGCAATTCCTGTACTGACTTTTTTTTAAAGACATTATTTAAAAGTTCTCAACTATCCCACAATGCAGTGAGATAATTAGGTCAAACAGGGTCAGACAGCTCAGTTTCCTCCAACACTGCGTCATAACAAACTGCAGTTTCAGCTTTTGGCAGTAGGACTCAACTTCAGACTTGCAGCACATATCCTGACCGAGGACACCATGGTCTGTTGAGCTGCAACCATTCCCAACCCAAGATCATTCCCTGAAGCATTTGAACAAGGAAAAGCAATTCTACATTACAGGTTGTTATAGTATATAAAACAGCATGGCAATAACTAAGCCATCACGAGACTGCAATTTTATGTATTTAATTTAACATTCCTTTCCTTCCCCCCACCTGGTCAGTTTCCCCCCCCACCAAACTTGGCATTTTATAATCACCATTGTCTGCAAACTTCTTTCAAACAGCACCTAAATGTTAATGTTCAGGCAATGCAGCCTGAAGAGGGACAGTTCACATTAAGTTACAAGGTTGAACACTGATTTTTTACAACCGCAGTACCGCCCAACTTAATAAAAGCAACCCAACAAAGATGTATTAATAGTCATCAAGTAAGCTAGCAGGCAGCACCATCACCAACATCTTTCCCCTCGCCAAGGTAGGGAGGCCTTGTATTTTCATGTTCAGATTAAATGAACCAACAAAAACACACGAACAGAAGAATAAGCAGTTAGTTAAGCAACTTGCAAATGCCACAGGCGGAGTTCTGAATTTTGTGGTGCTCAGCATTAGACTCACTCCAACAGCAACAAGAAATTCTTAAAAGCAGTTACCTCTGTATTCCTTCACATTGAAGAAAGGATTTTAATTATATCATTGAGGAAAAAAATTGTATTTTGAACTTCATTTTCCTGTGAGGATTCCATGTATAACAGATTGAGGCACACAACATACTGGGCAAGGGAAAAACAGCTGCTCTACAGAAAATGGCTCAGTGTAGAATGGAGATTTTTGTTGGTGACAATTTGAAGCGGCATGGTGAACATGAAATACACAGAATTAAAAGCCACTTAACACTAGTGCTGGCCTTAAACCATATTACATTGTAAGTGAATGAAATTTTTATCAGCATTAAATCAAAGCACAAATAGAATTGTCAGTTGAACATTTGTTAAGATCTAAAATTAGAAGTGGGTGCAGTATTGATATTCAACCAGAAGTCACCAAGACATACCTGGGGCAAACTGCTTCAGCCTTTGAACAGGAGAGTTCTCTTGTGTCTTGGCCCTCAACTAACATCACTAAAGCAGATTATCTGGTCATTTATCTCATTGCTGTTTGTGGGACCTTGCTGTGCACAAATTGGCTATGTTTCCTCCATTATAAAACAGTGACTTCACTTCAAAAGTAATTCATTGCCTATGAAACACTTCAGGACATCCCAAGATCATAAATGGCACAATATAAATGCAAGTTCTTTCTTCTTGCACTTGAACTGTTAGGTCTTGTATAAATAGTAAAATGTTTGAACAAAGGATTTTTTTTGTTGGAAATTATGCATCAATATCTGAATTTTACCAGCTTGCAGTTTCTGCATCCTTGGTGTACTAACTGGCAAAGCAACCCTGATTCAATCAGCCTCCAATATCAAAATCCACCACTTGCACTCATTAACCACCTGGCATTCACTAATGATTAAGGCACCAAGTGGAAGGTTGCATTGCAAAATACTAAAAACCCAACCATATTTACAGTTGAGACAAGAATTTTAGGAGCCATGGACAAGACACAAAAATAGACCCCAATGTTTA
The DNA here is from genome assembly GCF_035084215.1 of Heptranchias perlo. Taxonomy (NCBI): domain Eukaryota; kingdom Metazoa; phylum Chordata; class Chondrichthyes; order Hexanchiformes; family Hexanchidae; genus Heptranchias; species Heptranchias perlo. Next base: position 4,468,383 of record NC_090352.1, read on the forward strand.
GCTAGAAGTCGAATGGCATTTATCAGACATAGGATTCCAGGGTAGAGCAGGACTGGGTGAAATAGAAAGTTAAAAATAGTAAAACAGTGCTATGCCACTTGAGTACCAGACTTTTGCTGATGGGAGAACCACAGGCGTCAATGCGGAAAGGTACTAGCATTCATTTACATGGTCAGAAACTCTGTATGCAAGAAATGGGGGTGATAACCTGCACACCACTATGGTAAGGCATTAGCTTTTGGCAATTTTATTTTTTCCCCCAGCAATGCCAGCAGACCTCCAAGTTACATGATAGTTCTTTATAATGGATGTGTTACAGAAATTATGTAATAGATAGATAAAATTATATCTGGTAATCATGCATTAAACTGCACTACTCAAAGCTATGGCCGTTCTCCTGTAATTCCCTTCAGGTCACAATAGTTGTCTGTTTTGATCCTTTTTGCTCTAAGTACAACAGGCATACAAATTATATTGTACCTATTTTGTTTGTCTTTGCTTTTGAATGCCATTCTTATGTACTGAGTAATGTAAAAAAAGTTGAGATATGATCATTTGATTTTGTGGCACTAAGTGAATGGTAGCCATGGGGGCGAAAAAGGAAATTTGATTGTTTCTTCACTGTTTTGGATTTGTGCAGCTTTCATCAATTGGATATTTATAAGTAACCAGACAGATACATGACTGAGACAACTAGTACTTTTTAAAACCTAGACTCATGTAACAGCCAAGACCACACCTCCAGGGTAACATCACAGAAGCATGCCAAGCAGGTTTCAACTTAATAGACAAGGTCTTGATTGACTCATAACTAGACATGATCATTGTTTGCTCAATGCAGGATTTAGTTATAAAAGTATATATTTTTAAAATTTGTTCATGGGACGTGGGAGTGCCTGGCAACACCAGCATTTATTGCCCATCCCTAATTGCCCTTGAGAAGGTGGTGAGCTGCCTTCTTGAACTGCTGCAGTCAGTGTGAAGGTTCTCCCACAGTACTGTTAGGTAGGAAGTGCCAGGATTTTAACCTAGTGATGAAGGAACGGCGATATATTTCCAAGTTGGGATGGTGTGACTTGGAGGGGAATGTGCAGGTGGTATTGGTCCCACGTTCCTGCTGCCCTTGTCCTTCTAGGTGGTAGAGGTCATGGGTTTGGGAGGTGCTGTCCAAGAAGCCTTGGCAAGATGCCATAGTGCATCCTGTAGATGGTACACTGCAGCCAGGTACACTGGTGAAGGAAGTGAATGTTTAGGGTAGTGGATAGGGTACCAATCAAGTGGGCTGCTTTGTCCTAGATGGTGTCAAGCTTCTTGAGTGTTGTTGAAGCTGCACTCATCCAGGCAAGTGGAGAGTATTCCATCACACTCCTGACTTGCGCCTTGTGGTTGGTGGAAAGGATTTGGGGGAAGTCAGGAGGCAAGTCACTTGCCACAGTATTATGTGGCTGGTCCAGTTAAGTTTCTGGTCAATGGTGACCCCCAGGATGTTGTTGGTGGGGGATTCAGCAATGGTAATGCTGTTGAATGTCAAGAGGAGGTGGTTAGACTCTCTTGTTGGAGATGGTCATTGCCTGGCGCGAATGTTACTTGCCACTTATCAGCCCAAGCCTGGATGTTGTCCAGGTCTTGCTGCATGCGGGCACAGACTGCTTCATTATTTGAGGGGTTATGAATGGAACTGAACAGTGTAATCATCAGTGAACATCCCCATTTCTGACCTATGATGGAAGGAAGGTCAATGATGAAGCAGCTGAAGATGGTTGGGCCTAGGACACTGCCCTGAAGAACTACTGCAGCAATGTCCTGGGACAGAGATGATTGGCCTCCAACAACCACTACCACCTTCCTTTGTGCTAGCCACTGGAGAGTTTTCCCCCGATTCCCATTGACTTCAATTTTACTAGGGCTTCTTGGTGTCACACTCTGTCAGATGCTGCCTTGATGGCAAGGGCAGTCACTCTCACCTCACCTCGAATTCAGCTCTTTTGTCCACGTTTGGACCAAGGCTGTAATGAGGTCTGGAGCCGAGTGGTCCTGGCAGAACCCAAACTGAGCATCGGTAAGCAGGTTATTGGTGAGTAAGTGCCGCTTGATAGCACTGTCGTCGACACCTTCCATCACTTTGCTGATTGAGTGTAGACTGATGGGGCGGTAATTGGCCGGATTGGATTTGTCCTGCTTTTTGTGGACAGGACATACCTGGGCAATTTTCCACAGTCGTCAGCTAGATGCCAGTGTTGTAGCTGTACTGGAACAGTTTGGCTAGTGGCGCAGCTAGTTCTGGAGCACAAGACTTCAGCACTGCAGCTGGGATGTTGTCGGGACCCATAGCCTTTGTTGTATCCAGTGCACTCAGCCGTTGCTTGATATCAGAGTGAATTGAATTGGCTGAAGACTGGCTTCTGTGATGGTGGGAATATCGGGAGAAGGCAGAGATGGATCATCCACTCAGCACTTCTGGCTGAAGATGGTTGCAAACACTTCAGCCTTGTCGTTTGCACTCATGTACCAGCCTCTGCCATAATTGATAATGGGGATGTTCACGGAGCCTACTCCTCCTGTTAGTTGTTTAATTGTCCACCACCATTCATGACTGGATGCAGCAGGACTGCAGAGCTTTGATCTGATCTGCTGGTTGTGGAATTGCTTAGCTGTCTATAGCATGTTGCTTCTGCTGTTTAGCATGCATCAGTCCTGTGTTGTAGCTTCACCAGGTTGGCACCTCATTTTTAGGCATGCCTGGTGCTGCTCCTGGCATGCTCTTCTACATTCCTCATTGAACCAGAGTTGATCCTCTGGCTTGTTGGTAATGGTCGAGTGAGGAATGCGCCAGGCCATGAGGTTACAGATTGTGCTGGAATACAATTCTGCTACTCCTGACCCACAGCACCTCATGGATGCCCAGTTTGGAGCTGCTAGATCTGTTCTGAATCTATCCCATTTAGCACAGTGGTAGTGCCATACATGATGTCCTCAGTGTGAAGACAGGACTGTTTTGACAAGGACTGTGCAGTGGTCATTCCTACCAATGCTGACATGGACAGATGCATCTGTGACATGTAGATTGGTGAGGATGAAGTCAAGTAGGTTTTTCCCCTCATGTTGGTTTGCTCACCACCACAGGCCCAGTCTGGTAGTTATGTCCTTCAGGACTCAGCCAGTAGTTGTGCTATCAAGCCACTCTTGATGATAGACATTGAAGTCCCCCACCCAGAGTACATTCTGTGCCCTTGCTACCCTCAGTGCTTCCTCCAAGTGGTGCTCAACATGGAGGACTGATTCATCAGCTGAGGGAGGACGGTAGGTGGTAATCAGCAGGAGGTTTCCTTGCCCATGTTTGACCTGATGCCATGAAATTTCATGGGGTCCAGAGTCAATGTTGAGGACTCCCAGGGCCACTCCCTCCTGACTGTATATCACTGTCCTGTCACCTCTGGTGGGTCTGTCCTGCTGGTGGGACAGGACATACCAGGGATGGTGATGGCAGAGTCTGGGACGTTGGCTAAAAAGGTATGATTCTGTGAGTATGGCTACGTCAGGTTGTTGCTTGACTAGTCTGTGGGACAGCTCTCAATTCTGGCACAAGTCCCCAGATGTTAGTGAGGAGGGCTTTGCAGGGTCAACTGGGCTTGGTGCCAATACCTGTTTTATTCTTATGACTTTTTGTAGCAATTATACAACTGAGTTGCTGGCTAGGCCATTTCAGAGGGTGATTATTCCAGATTTTTAAAATTTAATTAATTGAATTTAAATTCCCCAGCTGCCATGGTGGGATTTGAACTCATGACTCCAGATTATTAGTCCAGGCCTCTGGATTACTAGCCCAGTAACAACCATTATGCTACCAAACCTGTATAACTTGTACTTTGTACCACTTACACTAAGTCAGACCATACAAAGCCAAATGCACTGAAAAATCTGCCACTGGATTTAAATGGAAATTATGGTCATTCCCAATAAGCAAATAAAACTTATAGCACCAGGAGTACTAATTTTAGTTTATACTCAACAATTCACAATAGACAACCTGTACAGTCTAGTTTTAGTCCCCAGGTACAGCTCTAATTTGACTACAGTATAGCCTATTACACATTTTGGTGCCTCCCAGATGTGTCATAGCTTTTCAGGTGCTGAACATTCATTTGGATCAGTGCCTGCCAGTCACCACCTTTAGAACCCAAGTCAATCAGCACATTAATATTTGTGGAAAATTTGTAATGTACAAAGACAAACTGAACTTTTGCCAGACCAGTATGACTGACATTTCACTTACTACAGGTGAAGCACAAGTGCAGGCATTGCAGCAAGACACTCCACCCACATTCAAGTCACTACATCAAATGTACCATTCTTTGCCAAGACAGTGAAGTGGCCCAAGCAACCAGACATCACCAATAGCCTTCATGACACATTAAATCAAGTCACCATCTTGCAGACTAAATCACACTAACTGTACAACACATTAATAAAGAACATGGGAGCTTATCAACTATTTATTTCTACTAGAGACAACCCTGTAAGTTAGCAGTAATACCATCGGAGAAACAACCCTCTTTGGGAAGTTTGCCCAATGGGTCTTGCACCTGATCTGCCACCTTGGGTTCCAGTCACAGACTGACCCCTCAGCCCATCCTCATAAGCCAGCAGTGTGCTTTCATTGTAGTTCCCAAATCAGAGATATTGGCAGCCAGACTAGTGGTTCTGTTGCTTCATCTGCTCCACAATATAAAAAAGGGCAGATTGAGCAGCGACAGACCCAGATTATATTACACAACGACTTCCAATGGAAGGTCCAATATAAATGGGATGTGAAAAGGCACAATGCCAATGAGATTGTGTAAATCAAGATCAGTATTACTGTGCTAACACCATCACCTCTAACGTTCCCACCCAACACCATTGTGGGAGCACTATCACAAGGACTGTATTGTTCAAGGAGAAGACCCATTACCAGAGAAATTCAGGATAGGCAATAAATGCCATTTGAGCTATGGATCAGCATACCACCATGTCCTTGTGTAGACTAGAAAAAAAAGACGACTTTTGACTGAAACATATCAGATACAGACTGGCACAGAGCTATAGAATTAATAGTTTAAGTAATCGAATACATCACAATTGCCAACACTAAACATTTACTCCAGAAAATGTCAGTGCTGTTTTTCATAAGATCTTCATATTTATCCATCAATGACTTGGTTGAAGGGACCAAATATATGGTTGCTAAATTTGCTGATGACAAAAAGGTAGGAACGACAGCAAGTTGTGAAGAGGACTTAAGGAGTCTGCAAAGGGAAGTAGATAGGTTAAATGAGTGGGCAAAAAATTGGCAGATGGAGTATAATGTGAACTTGTCCACTTCAGCAGGAGGAATAGAAAAGCAGTATATTATTTAAATGGAGAGAGGTTGCAGAACTGAGGTACAGAAGGATCTGGGTGTCCTAGTACATGAATCACAAAAAGTTAGTATGCAGGTACAGCAAGTGATTAGGAAGGCAAATGGAATGGAATATAAAAGTAGAGATGTTTTGCTACAGTTGTACAGGGCATTGGTGAGATCACATCTAGAATACTGGGTACAGTTTTGGTCTCCTTATTTAAGAAAGGACATAATTGCTTTGGAGGCTGTTGAGAAGGTGCACTCAACTGATTCCTGGGATGAGGGAGGTTACCTTATGAGGAAAGGTTGGACAAGTTGAGCCTGTATACACTGGAGTTTAGAAGAATGAGAGGTGATGCTTATTGAAAGAAGATCCTGAGGGGATTAGAAGGGGTAGATGCTGAGGTTTCCCCTTGTGGGAAAGACTAGAACTAGGGGCTACAGTTTAAAAATAAGGGGTCTCCCATTTAAGTCAGAAATTAGGACAAATTTTTCCTGAGGGTCGAGAGTCTGTGGAACTCCCTTCCCCACAGCGGTGGAGGCAGGGTCATGAATATTTTTTTAAGGCTGAGTTAGATAGATTCCTGATTACCAAGGGAGTCAAAGGTTATAGTAGGTAGATGGGAGTAGGGTTGAGGTAACAATCAGATCAGCCACGATCTTATCAAAGGGCAGAGCAGGCTCAAGGGGCCTACTCCTGCTGTATGTTTGTATGTTGGTTTGAGGGACAAGCTAAATGCAAACAAAGATATTTGACTGAAACTTTAGATATTTCCTGCAGTACTACAGCCAGTATATTGCATATCATTTATGAATTAAATATAAATTATGGTATTCTAGCACAAACAAGTCTACAGAGGTGCTGTCTGAACAAACATTTTCTTCCCTCCCATAATTAACTGCAGATTGTAATGTAAGCTCATCAATAAGCAAGCATTCCTTCTCCAATTCCCTTGTTGCTCACTAAACACCTGTATGAAGGAGAAACAAATTTGCTGCAGAAACAAACTTACTCTGCAGTAGTTTCAGTTAAGTGGAGAACACAAGAACAGTACCACTGTTATTAGGATCAATTTTACAGTACAGTGTAACCATTGCATGTTTCTTCCACCAAGCAGTTAGCTATTAAAATTGGTTTCCAAGTTTCAAATATAAAGAACACTTTCAGCCTTACTGCAGGATTTGAAAACATCCCATTCCACAAGATGCTGTGTTGGCTGTGATGAAATTTTCTATTGTACAAATTGGTCCCCATAACAGCTGCTTATTCAAGTAGATTAATTTATATGGCTTAAGGCCATCCTGCAGCTATGGTATTGTGGCAATAAACTACTGTACAGCCACCACTTTCCTAGAACAAAACAATGCTCAATAACCAAGTCTACTAGCAAAAATCCAGAAGCTGAATTTATAAATTTAAAATGGCACAGCAGTTTGTTTAAGCACCAAAATGCCATACCAGAATTGAACTGCAGATTCATAAACAAAGGTTCCCAGCAGAGACCATGATGTACGGCACAGGTTGGAAACAAAGAGGGCTAATTAACCCAAGCCATCTACACATTGCAGAAAGAACTGCTTTGGTAGAGGCCAGCTACTGGCCTTTTCTTCCTCAGCCAAAGGCATGGTGCAGGAAAAAAAAAGTACAGCTTTCAACTTTAAAAGTTGTTATGAAGTGGAACATCCATATCTGCCATACTTGGCAAGACCCTTTGGTGTATAACAAAAGTCGACAGGTAATCAAAGCCCCTTCCTCTTGGAAAGTGGCGATTTAAAAAAACCATTGGTACTGCAACCAACTGAAGGCCCGAGGAGGGGGGGGGGGGGGGGGAGGGTACATTTCAAACAAGAAAACCCAGGTAAGCAAACCCAACTTTAAAAAGAACCTAGATGCTGCAGCTTGCAATTTGCATTCAGTAGAAGTTATTGCCAGCACCTTCAAAAGTAATGATACAATAAAACGAAATTCTAATTTACTAAACAGGCAGAATACATTGCAAGAGTATAAATACTTACTGCAGTACATTACATGAACTTGTCACATTGATAAATTACATGCTGGCAAGAATGTCAAGTAGATTGTGTGCTTTTTTTTCCCCCTGTTGCAGTGGCAGGGGATGTTTTAATTACAAATTCTGAAAACTATTCATAGAGTGCATGGGGAATGACAAGAAGCAGATGTCATTTAACAAGAACAGTGTCCAAGAATGGGAAAGGAGAATATGGCTATGAAAATACAAGCTAAATAGTGTTATTGTACAGGACAATACAAGAGAGATCTGGAGGCACGTTTGGAAAGCTCACTGAAAGGCAGCAAGGAAGTATAAATGAATTGAACAGAAATGGGTTTGATGAATAAATTCACAGAGAGAAAGACTCCAGCTCACGAGGGAAGGTGAACAGGCCACAGATTTAACAGTGTGGATGTATATATGAATACACTGACTATATTCACCAAGCTCTGTCGAGTAGTTAAATCTGTGCACCTTCCCTTGCATCTCTGGCCACTTGCAGCACTTCAGGAGACAGTAGAAGCAGATATTGTGAGCAAATTCAAAATAAGAGTTCAATACATATTTGACAAAAGTGAGGGGGGGGGGCATGAAAGCAGTGCATCATACTTCTGTTATTTAGTACCAGCTAGATGGAAAATAATCATCAGTCCTATCCCCAAACAGTGCCATGCTCATATGATCTAGGCTTAAAATGGTAGCCATCTGCCATTCTTCATGGGTACACAAGTTAATGGCAATATGACATTTGATGAATCAACCTAACCTTTACTACTCAGCAAGTATAGTTCCAAGCCACATGTTCTCAAAGTAATTACAAGGATGAGGGACTTCAGTTATGTGGAGAGACTAGAGAAGCGGGAAGGTTCTCCTTGAAGCAGAGAAGGAGATTGGAGAGGGGTTTAATAGAGGTGTTCAAAACCCAAGTGTTTTGAATGAGTAAAGGAGAAACTGTTTCCACTGGTGGATGGGTCAGTGATCCATTCTTCACACCCTTGCAAAAGGGGTAAAACTGGAAAATTCCTCTACTCCAGCAGTTTGGAAAGTGTTGTAATATACATCCTTTCAAAAAACAGGCAGCATGCTAAAAGCAGTTTGCAGTCACAGCAATTTGAAACAAACAATTGTGAATTCTGGACACTTTTCAATGCTGTGGTTTCCCTGGTACCAAGTTACACGGTGAACCAAATATTTTTGTACACCGTAATGCATTTTCCAATACAAGACCAGCATATTTATTTTTACCATGGATGTGCAATACTTACCAGAACCAAGATACACGTAATACTATTAAAATTCTAGGTATTGTTGTTCCTTTATAGAAGGCAGCATCTGCAGATATTGTTGAACTACTGCCAAATGCCCTCCAATAACTCACCCACGTGGCCAGCCTTCAAGTGAGAGCCTAGACAAAATATTGGCAGGCTATTCAATTGTGGGGGCAGGGAGCATCATTACATAGTCAGCCTAGCAATTGAACAGAAACTTTGGTCAAAACTACAAACTTTGGTCAAGTACAAGCCTAGCACATCCAAGGTCAATTGTAGCTTTCCTACCACCACTCTACACTAATTCAACATAGACCAAGAGTCATTTTCAGACATTCTTGCTCTATCTGGCTCAGGGCCAGACAGTGAATTTATTCACTGGACAGCTAATGTTCAAAAGACCAATCGTTCAACTTCACTGAAAGGTACCAGTGGATGAGACACTAGAAATCACATTTCAGCTTGCATTGCAGGGCATAAGCTCAATTTTAAAATGTGAGCCAAATATATATCAAATCATGCAAAATACATTTTTAAAAGCCTTTATATGCTTGTAAGGCTAGCCTAGAAATGAGTATTTACTTCCAACATTTTCCCTCCCCCCTCTGTCCAAATGTAGCACCCTCATACTGTCCTGGTGACAATCAGCTAACTCAGCACAGACCAGGAATCAATTTCTTCAAATTCACCTAACTTATGGATCACATAGGCAAGGGAATAAGAAATAGTAATTTTATGGGGCTAGGTGATCCTCAGATTGCTCAAGTCCAAGCAGGTAAAGATCACCTAGAGCCAAAAAAATTACTATTTCTTGTACCTCTTACAAGCCTGACAAATGGTAAACTCCTGAATTTCTGAGTGCCAAGTTCCTCCACAGCCCTTATCTGTGGAAGGGTAATTTTGTGCAATTTGGCTGGTGACTAGACAAATCATAACCTTAAACCCCAAGGAAAAAAAAAACTAGGTCTGCAATACATGTTTAATAATTAATCAGCTTAAGCATCTCCTTGGCTCAGTTGGCAATACCCTCACTTCAAGTCAGAAGGTTGTGGGTTCAAGGTCCACTTCAGGACTTCAGCACATAACCTAAGCTGAAGCTTTGTGCACTGAAGTGCTGTATGTCATAGATACTGGTAAAATGGAGTTCCATCTGCCTGGACAGGAGTACAGTAAAAATCCTATGGCAATATTCAAGAAGGGGTAGGGGTGGCTAGCTTGGTATCCAAGCTGACTCCGCTCAACCAAAAACTGGTTATCCATTGCAATTACCATTTGTCTGATCTTGAGTGCAAATTGGCTGCCACGTTTCCCTATGTAACAGTAACTACACTTCAAAAAGTAACTCATTGGATGAGAAGCTCTCTGGGGCATTCTGACAAAAAGGGTGCAATACAAAATTTCGCAGTCCCCACTATTTACACTGCACATGATCATGGGCAGCCACCATATTGGGCAAATGGCACTAACTACTCGTCATTACCATAGGTATCAATTACAAAGACACCACTTAAAATGTATTAAACGCACTGTGCCGTGAGTACTTAATGATTTAAAAGCTCAGGTCTGAGCAGCTCCAACTGCAGGAGGCAGTTGGAAAGTGAAGACTTCAGGATGCTTCATTCAGATGGTTTTACCCCCATAGCTTATAGCAGGTAAATCATATTAGTGTGAACATGCCCACTATATGCAATGGGGACTGTAATTCCTTTTGATCCTTGGGTTTCCATCAGTCACAATAGCTGCTTTTCCAGGAACTTAAGTCTAGTCAGGAGTCAAATACAGTCTACTCTTCTCCCCCCCCCCCCCTTTCCCTACTCTTCCCCAATATTGCACATATTGCAGCTCAACAGAGCTAGTCATGTTCCTTCCTCCCCCTCCAAAAACAACTGGCCATTGTTTTAAGTGTCAATATCCTCATGACCAGACCTCTCAGCTTCAGTGTGCACTACTTGCTGTACAAGTCTTATGCAAGGTTTATTCAAGTAACACCTTAGGACAAAGAATGGCAGCCACACAGAGCCAATCAATGCCCAGATGCTTCAACCTGACCAAAAAAAAACTATGCTGTTAGCTTGGCTCTTGGCAGCATTCTTAACTTGAGATGGTGGTCATAGAATCATTACAATACATAAGGAGGCCATTTGGTCCATCATGCCTGTGCTGACTCAAAGAGCTATCCAATTCTCCTTTGAAAGTTACTATTGTATCTAGTTCCACCACCCTTTCAGGCTGTGCATAAAAAAAATTCTCCTCATCATCTCTGGCTCTTTTGCCTCTGTTCTCTGGGTAACAATCCTTCTGCCAGTGGAAACAGTTTCTCCTTATTTACTCCATCAAACCCTTCATGATTTCAAAAGCCACTATTAAATCTCCCCTTAAGCTCCTCTGCTCTAAAGAGAGCAACTCCAGTTTCACTAGTCACTCCACATAACTGAAGCTCCTCATCCCTGGTACCATTCTAGTAGACCGCGACATCCTTTCTAAAGTGCAGTGCCCAGAATTGGACACAATACCTCAGCTAAGGCATAACCAGTGATTTATAAAGATTTACCATAACTTCCTTGCTTTTGTACCTCTATTAAAGGACCCCAGGTGCTTTTTTAAAAAAAAGCCTTATTACCTTCAAAAAGATTTCAGTATGTAAACCCCCAGGTCTCTCACTCTTCCTACACCCTTTAAAAAGATGGTACCATTTAATTTATATTGCCTTCAGCTGCCTACATAAGAAATAGGAGGAGTAGGCCACACGGCCCCTCAAGCCTGCTCTGCCATTCAATCAGATCATGGCTGATCTTAGACCTCAACTCCACCCGAGACCCTAAGCTCTAGAATTCCCTCCCTAAACCTCCCCGTCTCTACCCTTTTCTCCTCCTTTAAAGATGCTCCTTCAAACCTACCTCTTTGACCAAGCTTTTGAGTCATCTGTCCTAATATCTCCTTATGCAGCTGTGTCAAATTTTGTTTGATAATCGCTCCAGTGAAGCACCTTGAAATGCTTTACTACGTTAAAAAGGCACTATATAAATGCAAGTTATTATTGCCTCTCCTCATCCTTCTAAAATGTATTACTTCACACTTCTCTGCATTAAATGTCATCTGCCATGTGTCTTCCCATTTCACCAGTCTGTACGTCCTCATGAAGCCTGCTACTATCCTCCTCACTTTACTACTTTTCCAAGTTTTGTGTCGTCATCTGCAAACTTTGAAATTATGCCCTGTATACCTAAGTCCAGGTCATTAACATACATCAAAATGAGTAGTGGTCCCAATACCAATTGCTGGGGGACACCACTATACTTTCCTCCAGTCTGAAAAAACCACCATTCACCACTACTCTACTTTGTCTGAGCCAATTTTGTATCCACACTGCCACTTTAATCCCATAGGCTTCATTTTGCTAACAAGTCTATTACGTGGTGCTTTATCAAATGCCTTTTGAAAGTCCATATACACAACATCAACCCTCTCCGTTACTTCAAAGAAAACAATCAAGTAAGTCGAACACAATGTGCCTTCAACAAATCTGCACTGGCTGTCATTGATTAATCCATGTTTTCCCAAGTGACAATTTGTCCCAGAATATTGTCTCAAAGTTTCCCCCGTCATCAGAATCAGGCTGACTGGCTTGTAGTTTACCCTGTTCCTTTTTTGAACAGGGGTGTAACATTTGCAACCCTCCAGTTCTCTGCACCATTCCCATATCTAAAGAAGGATTGGAAGATTGTGGCCAGAGCCTCAGCTATTTTCACCCTTACTTCCCTCAGCAGCCTAAGATGCATCCCTTTCAGACAGGTGACTTTTCTACTGAGTGCTGCCAACCTTTTAAGTACCTCATCTATTTTTATCCTCACCAATTTCTCTACTACCCCTCCTTTACAGCGACACTGGCAGCATCCTCTTCTTTTGTGACAAAAGATGCAAAATACTCATTCAGTACCTCTGCCGCCACAAGATTTTCTATGTGATCCCTAATCAGCCCCACCCTTTTGTTATTTATGTTTAGATGTCATAGCAAACCCATTCCAGGACATGAGCACATAATCTTCAGCAAAATACTGAGGAAATACTGCACTACCATCTTTCAGATGAGATATTAAATCAAAGATCCATCCACCTGATCAGGCACTATTTAAAGAGAAGGTGGTGTGAGTTCTCCAGTGTCCTACAACTGACTAACGTTCTATGCCAGAACTCCAGGACACACTCCACATGGAAATATATTACCGTTCCTTCATAGTCACTGGGTCAAAATCATGGAACTCCCTATCTAACAGCACTGTGGGAGAACCTTCACCACACGGACTGCAGCAGTTCAAGAAGGCGGCTCACCACTACCTCTCAAGGGCAATTAGGAATGGGCAATAAATACTAGCCTTGCCAGCAACACCCACATCCCATGAACAAATTTTAAAAAACATATTCAACACCTAGCATGGTCAGACTCCTCCATACTGGGAATAAAGTTATGTTCTACTAACATAAGAAACTTCAGGCATTTATTATTATTTTCTACTATGAACACTCCCTCTTATCCACCCACCACACCACATCCCCCATAGAGGCCATTCTTTCACTTCAATGTACAATTTTCCTATCACTACAGGAGAAAAGCAATCTTGCTTGGCATGGCTAAAGAAATGTCACTTTATATAATTTTTAGCACCCATTTAAACAGACATCTTACTGATCCATTAAAATAGCAAGAGTACCCTTCTATATTACATGAATGTATTACTAGCAAGTTTGGTCAGTGTAAAGTTCTGAAGAAAGGAAGGTCATCAACCTGAAACGTTAACTTTCTCTCTCCACAGATGCTGCCTGACCTGCTTGAATGTTTTCAGCAATTTCTGTTTTTATTTCAGATTTTCAGCATCCACAGTATTTTGTGTTAGTTTCAAATTTGTAAATGGGCCAGTTTCTCGAAATCTGTACTCGCATTTTATTCCTGAAAGATTCATACAAGAAACGTTCATAACATGGTTTGCAATCAAAAGCTCTTGGTGCAAATGCTGTACATGCGAGATTCATTTTGGGATTAGAAGGACACTGAAGAGAAAAGAAATTGGGGGGGGGGGGGGGGGGAAGAAGAGAATGGTGACGGCTGTTCCTTTAACTCAAGCCAACAATAGAGGCGCAGACCTCAATTGCCTCTACCTGACACGCTTGGCGCCATACGCATGCGCGGGCGGCCGAGCCGGTCCATGTGTTGGGGGGGGGGGGGGGAAAGCGAGCGAATGACACGCGGGGGGGGGGGGGGTGGAGGAACGCGCGACGGACAGAAGAAAAAAAAAAGGAGAGGGGGGGGGGGTGAGGGAAAGCGCGACCGTAACCGGACAAAGAACCGGGCCTCCGGCTTCAACAGACGGTGAGAACCAATAACCCGAGCTACTCGGCACTTAAAACAGGCAAATAGTCGGTTTAAAAAATAACCGTTTGTACAGACAATCGGGCGCAGTTCGTGAGGTGCCGTTCCGCCCGGTGTTGTGCAACGATCGTCGCCATAGAGAGCCTTAAAAAGGCTCGGAAATAAGGAGGGGAGGGGAGGCGGCGGGCGGGCGGCGGGGAGGAGGTGAAGAGAGATCCCAGCCGCGGACACCGGAGCGGATGCCGCTAATAGCCTTTACCTGCCAGCTGCCTGCGGAGTAAGAGCGCCGATTGCGGCTCTGTCATGATACCGGACCGTGAAGCGCACAAAGGCAATCCCCTCGCGATCCGCGCCGACACGCACCAGCTCCCCCCGCTCGCTTTCTCTTCAAGTTTTATGTTCTCCGGCCTGATCCACGCATGCGCACTGCGACCAGCTCAACCCTCCCCATCTCCGTCTCCGCCGCCGCCGCCGCCCCTTGTGCTTCCGTGCATCCGAACGTGATGTGCCGGTTAGCCCCCGCCCCTTTATTGCTTCCTTCTTTCACGATTGGCGAGTCTTGGGCGAGCGGCGGTGGCTTCTCGCGATCTGGTTGGTTGACCGGGCTGTCAGTCACGCGGACGTCGTCGCCAGGGGAGTCTGCGTCAAGTGTGGTTGAGCCGGCTTCTTGCCTTGTGGCGCTGCTCTCCTCCCCCTCCCCAAATTTGGTAGGAAATGCACAGCGCTCTGCAGATTGGTAGCGCAATTTGTTCCCTAAATTAATTGTCAAGTGCAGCAGCGAGGTTTTTTTTTTGCACTGCTGTTGATGAAATACGATATCGTTGCAATTAATATTTATTGGGAAGTACTTGGATGTTAACATCTTGGTGCCATATTACTATTAACACAATAATAACAGCTGGAAATCGTCCCATGTGTCTTCTATATCAAGCATTAAAATCATGTTAGTAAACAGGCTGACAGGGTGGTATCATTTACTGCTCTTTCAAACATTATCCTTGCCTTTCAAACATAGGAGCAACACTCTGGAAAGAGTTGATTGGGGACATTGGGGGGTTCTGGGATCTGACCCAGGAGAGCCATGCCAAAAAATAAATTGGTGGGACACGTCCCCCTCAACCCCACAGTGGTTACGCCTGTGCTTGCAAGTCCAGAGCAACAATAAAGTTTGGGGTTGTATTAGGGTTTGCCAACCTATCAGGATTGTACTGGAGTCTCCAAGAATTAATCTTCAGGAGAAAAATCATAGGGGAATTAAGAAAAAATTATGTTTTCTTAGTCTTCTTTGAACATTTCCATTTATTAATTATAAAAATATTGGAGATGAGTAAAAAGGCTGTTTGACTAACAGGCAAATATCATGCAATCAAGTAACCTAGAGTCTGTTCGCTTTCCAAATAACGGGCGTGAGAAGATGGTGGGCTGTGGGTATTGACGTGCCAGGCGACCAATGGCTAGAGTGTGGGGGCGGGCAGTTGGAGGAGGGAGGTCATGTGATGGAACCTCCTGGAATATGCCCAACCAGTGTTGGCAACCGTAGGCGGCATTATTTCTGTGCCGGTTTCCCCAACCTGTCCCTGCAGTGAGTTTCTGGTCTCGTTCCAGCTGTAAGAGATTGGTGCTTCAGCGAGGGAAAGGAAAGCACTTGTACACCTCTTAGTAGCTCGGACTGGAATTCCATTCGTAAAGATCTAGAAATGTGTCTCCTGCCTTTCCTCAGAGCTAAGGATTAGTACTTGATGCAAAAAGGCCTAAAAGAAGGCAAGTATGCCTTTTTTTATAAGATAATAGAAAGAAGTGTCTCAAAGCACATCACATACAATGAATTACTTTGAAGTGCAGTCATTGTAAGCAAACAAGGCAGCAATTTTGCACGTAGGAAGGTTTCATTAAAATCTGTTTAAGGGAGGATGCAGTGTTGGGCCAGGATACCTTCCTGATTTTGGGTTGCCACTAGAATAGGTCCATTAATATATAAATATAATCCAAAGGGAATCTCCAATATTGCAGCACTCCTTCAGTACTACACTGGAATGTCAGCCTAGATTACATACTTAGTTCCTGGAGTGGGGCTTGTTCCCAAAACCTTCTGGCCCACAGGCGAGAGGGCTACCAGCAGAGCTAAGCAGACACTGGAGGAAAGTCATTTTGTGACACACTGTGGAACAGCAAAATAATAGGGCTGATTCAGAAGAGCAGGCATGTAGCATTCTTCTGCATTTAGTGAACTAAAATGCTTAAGCCCATTTCTTGCTTTCATTTCATTGCAACATTATTTAAATAAACACAACTCTGAAGTATTTGCAGCACATTTGCTCTTCTTGGAATGGGAGCAAGGGAAGCTCCATTGTTGAGGGAGTTGCCTTTCGATGTTTTTTGAATGTTTTCATTTCAACATAGTATTTTTAGTAAACATTTTTAACATGATTTTTATTAATATTTCTTTCAAAGACTTTTGTGGGCTTTTTTTTTACTCATTAAGTTAAATTTGTTCTTAAAGTACCTCAAGTACAGTACTTCATGACTGAAGTGGTACAAGATGAAAGAAGGCATAGCAGGAAGACCAGCAGGCACCACACCATATCTGCAGACCTTGGCACCCCATACCTGCCAATGAGCAAAGACAACTGATTCAGCATGCTACTGGTCAGCCTTGCCATCTGCAGCAAAGACACCTGCCGCCAACCTGCAACCCGCACCGTTGGTGTTATGCAATTTCAGCATTGGCCTCAACTGTTACACCTGTGGCTCATTTCCATTGGCTGCACAAACAGGTGACTGATGTATCAGCTGATATAACCATCGCTTTCATCTGCTTTCTCAGTGAATAGCATGACATGGCTGTTCACTGTCACTGTACTGCTGCAATTCCCAAAGTACAAGTTCTGAGTAAGTACAAAATCACTGATGATTGCCACGTGCCATTGGTTTTTTTTCTCCCTTTCTCTCTTGGCTGTCAATTCCTCCCAATACAACCCTTGTAAAGGCCGAAACATTGAACTATTATTGATACTTTAAATAGACGCCAAGATTTTTATCACCACATCCCTTTAATTTTGAGGAGCAGCCCTTTTTGTGGTTCAGATGGACATTTATAAAGATTCCCATGGCATAACTTGCAATATTCTACAGGGTCCTTTTCATCTCAGTCCCTGTGTAAGGCTCAAGCTGTAGGTGAAGTATATTTAAACTCTGTTCTTGAGCTGACCTTGCAGCATTTGGCGAGGCCAGTTCATCACTCTGCCAGTGCCTACCTCGTGCAGTGGTCCAGGATCACTGAATCAGCCCTAATCAATCCTGAGACTGTGGGCTTCTAATGCTGTATCTCTTTGGCTAAAGAAAGGAATTAATCTAATTATGTCAGGCTTGGCTCAGTGGTAGCAATCTCGCCCCTGAGTCAGAGGTTGTGGGTTCATAGTTCCACTCCAGAGACTTGAGCACATAATCCAGGTTGGCACTTCAGTGCAGTGTCATCTTTTGGACGAGATGTTAAACCGAGGCTCTGTTTTCCCTCTCAGGTGGACGTAAAAGATCCCACGGCACTATTCGAAGAAGAGCAGGGGAGCTCTCTCAGTACCCTGGCCAACATTTATCCCTCAACCAACACCTAAAACAGATTATCTGGTTATATACTTCATTGCTGTTTGCGGGACGTTGTTTTGTGCAAATTGGCTGCTACGTTTACTTAATTGGCTGTAAAGCGCTTTGGGATGTCCTGAGGCTGTGAAAGGTGCTATATAAATGCAAATCTTTTTTATTTACCGCCAGTTATATAAACACAGTTATAGGCCGGCACTGACATACAACATGTTGGAGACTGCTGTAAAGCAGTAGAACAGGTTCAGACCTATGATACCACACCCACTGAGTTTCTTATCTCAACCAGTGTCGCTGTTTTAGATGCTAAGTGAAGGCCAGCCAATTCACAGGTAAGAAGGGAAAACTGGTCAATGAATCACTCTAGGCTGCTCTTACCTACCCCCTTGCAGCTACTTATAGTGCACCATTGGCCAAGGACTGGAGTAGCTTCTCTTCCTAACCCATCAACTCAGGATGTGGTACAGTGCAAGGAAACCCCAAAAAAGGGGAAGTGGGGAACCAAAGTTGTAAACTGTGACAGGTAGTGGATCATGCCTACCTCCAATGAAATGTCAGCGAGAGTCTGTTAAGCAAAAAAAAATATAGAACTGGAAAAACACAGTCAGACCATATATAAAAGTGTGTTTTGACATGTACATCCGATTTTGATCAGTAAGTAGGAACTTAGAACCTTCCGCTCACTGAAGCAGTCTCAACTCTCAACATCACCTACACACCCAATGCTTGTGCGTAATCCAGCCACTAATTTTGAATCTTTATCTTATGACGAGACATATGCTCCCTCTGCATCCAAAATAGGCTGATGCAAATAATTTATTCCTAGCCAACAACAAGGAAAAGACAAAGGTAGACATGGACTTTCTATACTATTCCCTGAAGAATATAGAATTCCCTGGGCCAGCTGTTTTTAACTTTTCAGCTTTTTTAAAATATTCATTCTCAGGGTGTGGGCATCACTGGCAACGCCGGCATTTATTGGCCATCCCCAGTTGCCCTGAGAAGGTGGTGGTGCTGCAGCGGTTTTATATATCTGAGTGTCTTGCTGGGCCACTCCAGAGGGCAGTTAAGAGTCAACCACATTGGTGTGGGACTGGAGTCACATAAAGGCCAGACCGTGGAAGACGGCAGATTTCCTTCCATATAGGACATTAGTGAACCAGCTTCATGGTCACTTTTACTGGTACCAGGGCCTAGAAATTTGTTCGCGCCTAAAAACCAGCGCAGGGAATGATTCCTGTGCTTGAATGGATGGGCCTGGAGTGCACCTAATATTGGGCCTCGGGCCTCATTATCATTGAACCGGTGAGCTGCGGAAACCAAGGGACGTCACCAGGCAGCTCACTAGAGAAGAGAACTCGATGATGAGGCCGCAGCATCACCGGCAGCGACAATCAGGTAAATCCTTACGGGGGACCAGGAGAGCGGCACCGGAGGGGATCGGGAGGGTAGCAGTGGCCAAGATTGGAAGGGAAGATGGCGGTGGTGATCAGGGCGGGGTTGGGGTGGGGAGTGGTGGCCGGCAGTAGCCCTCGTAGTTTTTAATGTGAGGCCATGAGAGTGCTCCTCCTGGCTCCACGTTCAGGGAAGTATATTTTAAATCTTACTGTTTCGGTCGTGGCCTGCAACGGTCCCTTTAAAGACAGCCTGTTAGGCCACATGCAGACCGCATTTTCCTAAATGCAGCCGCCTCAGCAGGGCTAATTTTACAAGGCTCCACTCACAGCACAGATCCTCATAGTACGGGCTGTGGATTACGGATTCAGGCAAAGAGCTCCAATTGCTCGAATCACAGTGCTGCCAATTTTCGGGGGGAA